>NW_015438360.1:895435-1173663 GCF_001293395.1 Leptomonas pyrrhocoris
TACTCTCTCTCTCTCTCTCTCTCTCTATATATATATATATATATATATATACTTTTTTTTTGGGCGCGGTTTCGTCAGCATTAGAATCGCTTTTTTCAACTGATTTGAGCGCTTTGCTCTTTACTTTTCTCATTTTCCGTACAGCAATAGTTGTTGAGCTGCTCTCCCCCCGTTACTTATTACCATTTCTTTGTTGCAGCGGGCGCTGATCTGCTTGTGCCCGCACTGTTCCTCTTCCATTCAATAGAAAAAAGTAATCAGAAAAACAACGACAACGAGACGAAGCCGCCTATATAATAATTTATATTTCTCTTCCTCTTTCTCGCTAGATTAGACTCGAAAATATATATTTAGTTTCTTACCACATTTATCTGTACCTCTGTCTCACTATTGTTCCTCCCCATTTGCCTCGACGCTTCTGCGCATTTCCCTTCTTTTTGTTTTCTTTTTCCACCCATTGATTCGCCTCCATTTCGTTTTGTTCTATTTCGTAAAACGCAATCTTGCGTAGTGTAAATAACTCTTTCTTTTTCTTCTGTGGAGCTGTGCCGCGACAGAGGCCTCTTCGCACGTGTGTGCGCACGTGTCTGTGTCTGTGTCTGTGAGTGAATGTGTGTGCTGCAGTTCGATTCTATTCATGTCACGCGCAGCACACGTTGCCTCCTGTCATAACCGAAACTTCGTTATTGAAAAAGGACGTTTCTTCTCTTCTTCGCTCGCGTATGGTTCTGTAACGTGCACCTCGCACATCCGCGGTTGTCTGAACCATCCACTCTTTGTATCTGCGTTTCCTTTCACCTCTTTCTCACCTCTTTGACCCCACCATTTGACCTCTCCCCAACAAGAACTCACTAAAGGAGCGTTTGTCTTCTTTTCGGTTTTCTTCCTCCAACACCGCGTCTCATCGGCTCTCACCTTCAACCACACTCCCCACTTTGTTTTCTTTCTT
The DNA here is from genome assembly GCF_001293395.1 of Leptomonas pyrrhocoris. NCBI lineage: Eukaryota > Euglenozoa > Kinetoplastea > Trypanosomatida > Trypanosomatidae > Leptomonas > Leptomonas pyrrhocoris. The sequence goes on from NW_015438360.1 coordinate 896,385, forward strand.
TCTTGATTCGGGCCATCATGTCGAGTAGCGGTAGCGCCTCGGTCGCCGCTCAGGCGGAGCTCATGGAGAAGGAGAAGACCGTCACGGAGCACCAGCAGCGGCTGGAGTCGTTGCGCGACACCGTCAAGACGATGGCGACCCGGCAGGTCACCCTCAAGCGCACTGAGCGTCGTTGCCAGATCACCGTGGGCGAGCTCACCAAGCTGAAGCCGGAGCACGTCGTCTACCAGGGCGTCGGCCGCGCCTTCATGCGGGTGCCGGTGAACAAGCTCATTGACAGGAACAACGAGGAGATTGAGCGGTGTGAGGCGGAGGAGAGCCGCCTATCCAACGAGAAGCAGCGCACGTCGGAGTTGGTGACGAGGGAGGAGGGCGAGCTGCGCCGCGCCGTGGAGGAGTTCCGTGCGGCGGTGATGGTGGTGCAGGCTGCCCAGGCGCGTGGTCAGCAGAGCGCTTAAGCTGGCGAAAAGAAGTCGTACAATTTTTGGGCGAGGTGAGACAGCGAAAGCCGATGTGTGGCTAATGCGTGCCCGTCCTTCTATTTTTATGCTGCACGCTCTTCCATGTTGTACGTCAGGTTGTGGTGCTGTAATATATGCATGTTTGTCTGTCTCTGTTGGCTGTTGTGCTTACAATGAAGCAGCGTGGCAAACAACAGAGTAGGAAACCGATCCGTCAGGCAGTAAGAGAAGGACGCACACGAGGCAAAAACACACACATGCACACAAAAAACATCTGTTTTCCCGTTGTGGGCTCCCTCCCTCCCTCCCCCTGCCTTCCTTTTCGATGTCAAGTAGTCCTGGCGATTCTTTTCTTCTCCCGTTCTGTTCCTCTCGCTTTATGCTAATAATGTTGTTGAACGTGTGGGCGTACACCGTAACAAATAAATTCTACACGATTTCAAGAGCAAGGCAGCATTTGAGGAACTCGATCGACGCTGGCCAAGGAAGTAGGAACTGCTACTTCAAAAAAGAAATCTTGTCTATGGATGTTACTCTTCTCCTTCTTGGAGCAGGAGAACCTTCACCTTGTCAACGATGAAATACGGACAAGGAAAGAGCTCTTCCATCGTCACGCTCACAAAGCAGCTTTGAACCAACCAGCTCTTTTTCCTTTGCTTTCCATGCTCCTTTTTCGTCTCATCTTTTTTTTTGCTTTTGCTCCTTTCGCTTTACTTTCTGTATGACCTCCGATGCACACCACACGTCGAATACAATGTTGGCGTAATGCACTGCAAAGCCGTCAGCGCTGCACACCGCTTTCTCTCCCTCCCTGTCTTGTCACCACGGAATTGTGCCGTTCTTCGCTGGGTCCTCACCGAACCGGCAAACACACACACACACAAGGGAAAAAATGCACTCAGGCGCTTCAGAAGGGATACATCTGTAGTGGCTTTCTTTTGTTTGTTGTTTCATTGTTCCTCATCGGACGATCATGTGGCGCCTCTCCACGCACTTGCTGAAGCGGCGGCCACCGCCTCTGGGCTACAGTAAAAAGGCTTTTTACGCAAAGGCGCGCAATCCAGGGGCGAGCAAGCCATGGCGCGATCGCGTTGCCGTTTCTGGCGGCAGCATTGAAGTAACGTCCAACACGGATGTGGTGAATGCGGAAGGTGACACGGTGCTCGGCAGCCTCACCACTGCCGGCCCACTCGGCATGCGGAGTCCGCACACAAGCGTCGCAGCGGCGGGGGCGGCGTTGACGAGCGGTCAGCGATCTACTACCGCTGTTTTCCTCCCTTCGTCGGACACCCACGCCTTCGATTTCACAGGAGAGAGCCATGGGGATGACGCTCCTGTGGCGGATACCGACAACGCGGTAAGTGGAGTCTCGTTGCAGGCTGCCCAACCGTCTCCGATGACCGTCTCTTCGTTATCGTCTTCGTCGCCCTACGGCGAAGGAACCGGCGTCGCACACCCCGTCGTCCCGTCGCTTGATGTAACGGCAAGCACCGCATCCCCCCGCGGTGCTGCTGCCACTGCTGCGTCTGGCATGCCGGCCTTGCGACCTGCTTCCATGGCCACCTTGCCCTTTGGCAAAACGCTCGAGTTGAACGTGGAGGAGGTCGAGACGCATCCGTCGTCGGAGCCGGTCCCGATCCATCTCCAGCACCTGCAGCGACGCTCCAAAAAGGCGGTGGCGGACTCCATCTTACTCCCGCGTCACATCAATAAGCTTTTCCACAAGATCATGGGGTGGTCCGAGGAGCTCGTGGAACTCGAAAGCAGGGTAGACGAGACAGCAGCAACGTCAGCCGGTAGTTCCTCCGCACCCGTTCCCGCAGACGGGATGCTCGACCAAGACAGCCCACGCGCGCTGCGCAAGAAGGCGGCGAACATGGCCGACAAGATCAAGTACGGCGTGCTGCTCGACGCCTACGAAAAGGACAAGTTTGCCGTCGAGCACCAGCTCCAGATGGCTGGGAACACGATGGAGCGTAAGATGTTAGAGTGGGAGGGCTTGCACGTGCTCGATCAGGACGCCGCCGCGGAGATGGCGAACGTGCTGGAGAACAAAGCAGCGCTGGTGATGGAGGCGCCCGCGTCGTTTCACATCCCGGTACCGGGCCGCGACTGCTGCCCCGGCTGCGGTGCGATGCTGCAGAACACCCACGAGGACGAATTTGGGTACGTCCGGCCCGGCGCGATTGAGAGGCACGTGGCGCAGCGCAGCGAAACGGCGCAGCTGCGGAATGCGTACGCCACCCGCATGGCAGAGCTGCAGGCCCACTGGGAGAAGCACGGTCGACAGGTGGGCGAGGAGTGGTTGGACTTCATGACGCAAGAGGAGTTCGACGCTTTCTACCGCGACACGCCGCGCCCCTTCACCTGCCATCGCTGCCATGCGTTGGAGAACATGGGTGTGGAGGGGCGCCGCAAGGTGTGGTCGGCGCCGGATTTTACGGAGCAGCTGCGCGCGCTCAAGGAAAAGAAGTGCGTTGTCGTGCTTGTCGTGGACATCACCGACTTCCCTGGGTCGATGGTGTACGACCTGCCGGGGCTCATCAGCATGAACAACCCCGTCATCGTTGCCGTTAACAAGATGGACTGCATTCGAAACCGGTCCTTCAACTACGACGGTAAAGACCGCGGCGTCGCGGCCTGCCTGGTAACCGAGAACTACGTGCGCCGTTGGGTGCTCGACATTGCCGTTCAGTTCGGCTTGCCACGCCACCAGATCCAGCGAGTGGTGCCGCTCTCCGCGAAGCGAGGCTGGGGAATTCCGCAGCTCCTCCGCGCCATCGAGGAGACCGCGAACCTCAACCTGCGCCGCCCACACAAACCTCTGCCCACCTACTTTGTCGGCGTAGCAAACGTGGGCAAGTCCTCGGTGATCAACGCCATGGCGCACGCCCTCTACGTGCCACAGCCGCCACACCCGCAGAGCAAGAAAGTGTACTTCACCAAGACAAACAGCGAGGGTGGGGAGGCGGTCTTCTGGCGATGGTACACCCCACCCAATGTGAATCAGGCCGAGATGATTGACATACGCGGCCGCCACGATAAGCGGGCGTCGAAGCTGATGACGGTTTCCTCGCTACCCGGCACCACCGTCGCGGTCAACGCGGTGCGCATCACCCGCGCCGCTGCGGCCGACAAGGTCGCCCGCCTGCAAGGGCCGGAGGCAGACACAGCAGACGCTGCAGCAGCGGACGAGTCTGCCGAGACGCAAACGTACTTCTACGACACCCCGGGACTGCTGCCCCACTGGCACCGGCGATCGCCCCTCACCCTGCTGCAGATGCGGCGCACCCTCATCCGAAAGTTCCGCAATCCGCAGTGCTTCATCCTGCTGCCGGGGCACACCCTTTTCCTCGGCGGGCTGGCCGCCATCGACGTCGTGCGAGGACCGCCACGGGGGCTTTTGTTTCTCGTGTACACGTCGCAAAAAGTCCGCAACGCTATTGTCAACACGGTGCAGTCAGAAGCGTTCTGGCACGAGCAACTCGGCAAAGCGCTCGATCCACCCGGCTCGTATGAGCAGTTGTTGCCGCTGGATGGCATGTCCGCTGGCGGAGCCGCGGCGGCGGCGCCTGGTCTGTCCGAGACAAAAAGTTACCTCTTTGAGTGCTACGCGCGTCATCGTCGACGCCCCAAGGCAGACATTTACGTGTGCGGCCTCGGCTGGGTCTCCTTCTGCGTGAGCGAGCCCTCCGACGTCGTCCTACGCGTGCGCACGCTGCCTGGCATTGTCCACGGCGTCCGCGAGCCGCTGCGCTACAAAGACCTACGTGCGAGGAGGGCGTGGCCGAAGCTGAAGCGGCGCTTCACCGCAAAGGGTTTGGAGGACCGCGACAGCGACGTAGATGCAGACTCGATCAACACAGTGGTACGGCTCGTGTCAGCACCTGTGTCAACGAGCGCTGATGCTACGGGAGGGGAGGACGGTGCCTGCCGTGATGCGGCTGACGAGGGCACTGGTCTGCGCACTATCCTGAAGGCGCAACACGTCCGTCATTCGTCGTCGTCTTCCGCGCCGTTCGCGGCTTTAAAAGAAGCGCTGCACGCCTCTGGTAAGCTGTAAAAGCAGCAACAGCAGCGAGGATTGCCTGCGGAAAAGAGAACGAATATGCCCCTCTCCCCCCTCCGTTGCTTTAGTCGATTCGCCCAGCTTCGTCGCAGCCGGCTCTCACGCCACCCGCCACTGTTAAAGAAATCCTTCTCGCCCGGAAGAAAGAGTTATAGTAAGAATCTCCTTCATTGAAATTGAGGAGGTGAGGGAGTGAAGCACAAAGCGTCCAGTGCACTTGGTAAAGCTGTGTGTTACATCAGCCGCCTTTAAGTTTTTTTCTTCCCATATTGAAACCAACAACGTTCGTTCTCTAAACTCTGATGTTAAGCAGTGCGATTAGCCCTTATGTGTATGAGGGTATTTGCGTGTCCGTCCGCCGGCTTTCCCGCCTCAAAATAGCTTAACATCACTTCAAAGGTTCTCGAGTTTTTTCCTTTTGCGGTGATTGAGAAGAAAAGTGACACTGTCACGTTCTTCTCACACTCTCCTTCTCCGTAGTTATGTCACCGCTGTGGTTTCACTCACTCTCTTTTTCACTTTGTTCCTCATCTTGCTTCTCATCCTGCTTCTCTCTCTGCCTTTTTTTTTTACCTCTTCGCTGCCTGGCGACGCGTTCCTTGCACAACGGCGCTCTCACCCCGTCAGTAACTCCCTCCCGTTCCGCCCTCGCACACGCACTCCTCTCCCAATCGGCTATCTTTCCTCACGCGACTCCTCGCTTCGTGCCAGTATTTAGCAGCCGTCCTCTCTCTCTCCCACCGACACCTGCCATCCCCCTTCTAGTTTTTCCGTCCGCAGCTTCCCCCCACTCCCCCCTTCGCAACCATGGGTTTCGAGGCTATCCGTGGCCGCATGAACGTGGCGATGAACCTGGTGTGCTCGACCATCGTCTTCCTGTTCCTGATCACGTCGGCCCCCATCTCGCAGTTCCGCGGCAAGGGCATCAAGACCGCCGCCGACGGCACTGTGTCTGGTGCGAGCAAGATGTCGTGCCTCACTGTGTGGGGCCTGAAGAACGACTGCAGCATCAACGACTACCACTTCCGCCCTGCGTCGATGACGTGCGCGCGCGGCAAGCAGCTGTTCCAGGCGTCCGAGGCGTTCTACATCATTTCAGTGATCGTGTCGCTGGTTTCGAGCATAATGGGTGGGCTGTACTTCATGGGGATTCGCATGAAGGTGTTGCTGATGGTGCTGGCCGTGGCGGAGGTGGTGTTTGCGCTGATCCCGTGGGCGTGCATGACGGGTGTGTGGTACGCAAGCTTCTGCAACAGCTCCGAGGTGACGGTGGACCGCACCATCGGCAAGCCGGACGGCATCCCGTACGGCAAGCTGCTGCGCCAGGACTTCGAGACCAGTGCCGGCTACGGGCTGACGATTGCTGCGTGGTGCATCCAGCTGGCCGGCATGATCTTCCTGTTTGTCTTGTAGAGGCCGCTGCGCTGAATCCGCCCGCCGGCGTGCCCACGCGTGGAAGTGGCCCCATGTAATTACTTCTCGTTCTCTCATTAATGACTAACACTCAAAAACGCCTTTTTCCCGGTAATGCACCTAATGAGGTCGTCACGCGGTCAACGCTCGACATGCAGCTTGCCTGGCAGGGTTCGAAGGGGTCTACCGTGATACGCGAAGCGGTGAGTGTCTGCGGGGCGAGTGTGCGTTGCTGCCATGCTGCTGCGTGTGCGAGGACAGGAGCGGGTGCGCTGGGCTGACCCTCACCTCCCTCCTGCTTGCCTCCTTGACGGCACACGCGTGCATTATCCACGCTTGTCCTGCCTGCTCTCCCGCGCTGCTGCCCCTCTTCCCCCCTCTTCCCCCCCCCCCCTTCTGCCAGGCGTTGTTGATAGCTGTCTGCGACACGACACGCGTGCGCCTCTCTACAAAAACAAAACTGTTTTAAAAGAGGAGCTACCTCCATAGTCTGCCTTTATATAGATTCCGTTTCTTTTTATTTCTCGTAAGCCTATTGTTTCTAATCTCTTTTTTTTTGATATTATTGTTTTTGCTTTCCGAGATTGGTATTGTTTCTTTTTTTTTTTTGCTAACGTAGGAAGGGTGCCGTGACTGCAAAGATGATTTTATTTCGCCTCTTCCCCCTTTTCATTGACCTTTACAGCTCTACGTTTTTGTTTTCCCCTTCCTATTTTTGCAATTCTTTGCGATCAGCGTAAAAGCATGAAGTCCTCGCTGAGCGGTATGGCTTAGGTGAACGACGAGAAATACCTCAGTGTGGGTTACCTACGCATTTCTGCGAGCGAGCACGGCTCTTCTTCCTTTTTGTAAAGCATCATCGTCGAGCTTTCCATTGCTTGTAAGGAAAGGGGCGGAGAAGCGTGAGGCTTCAAAGGTGTAGCGAGAGGCGATGGAGCAATTGGTGGAAGTCAGACACTGTGCAGCTGCCGAACTACCTGACAGATGGTGACAAACGAGAAGCCAGTGTGGTGCATTCACACGCAGACACTTTCACAGACAAGGACGTTTTAAACATATATTGGTGGGTTTCTATAGATGACGTTGCTGCTTTGCACGATTCTGCTTCTCCTCTGTCGTGAGTAGCTTCATCTCATCATTTTGAGGACGACGGTCTTGACGGTTACACTCTGTCGTTGGCTGCTGCCTCAGCACAAGGTAGGCTCTGACTTCCTCTTTTCTCTTGCTTTTCTTTTCATCCTTGCGAAATGTTGAGTCGGCGCTGGCGATTAATCGAGGAAAAGCAAAAAAGAAAGCACCGCCGCTGCTCAACTAAATGGCCATGTGCACTGTTCGTGTATGTCGGCAAGATCGAACAACAAAAACAAAAATAAGAGCTTCATGACATACAATCTGTCTCCCTGTTGAGAGAAGCAAGAAAGGAGCAATGGTCACATTGGCAGCGGCGACACCACCGCTTTCCATTCATTGCACCGATGCTGATAAAAGAAAAAGAATTGCTCCACGTCGTTAACTGTCAGCTTCGTGGTGCGGAAACGTGCTCTTGCTTCTGTTTCTCTGCGCAGCAGATGGTCCTCTGGACCTGTTTGTTCCACAAGGACTGCGAGTAGGGGTTTTCGTTCTCGTTCACACTTCCTCGTTCCTCCTGTGATTCAATATTGCTAGTATCACGGTTGGGCATCGGCCTCCTTCCCGCTCAATTGCTTCGCGCAGAGTTCTCACGTTTCCCATTTTCATCTTGCTGTGCTGTTCCTCTCTCTGCTTCTCTCTCTGCCTTTTTTTTTTTACCTCTTCGCTGCCTGGCGACGCGTTCCTTGCACAACGGCGCTCTCACCCCGTCAGTAACTCCCTCCCGTTCCGCCCTCGCACACGCACTCCTCTCCCAATCGGCTATCTTTCCTCACGCGACTCCTCGCTTCGTGCCAGTATTTAGCAGCCGTCCTCTCTCTCTCCCACCGACACCTGCCATCCCCCTTCTAGTTTTTCCGTCCGCAGCTTCCCCCCACTCCCCCCTTCGCAACCATGGGTTTCGAGGCTATCCGTGGCCGCATGAACGTGGCGATGAACCTGGTGTGCTCGACCATCGTCTTCCTGTTCCTGATCACGTCGGCCCCCATCTCGCAGTTCCGCGGCAAGGGCATCAAGACCGCCGCCGACGGCACTGTGTCTGGTGCGAGCAAGATGTCGTGCCTCACTGTGTGGGGCCTGAAGAACGACTGCAGCATCAACGACTACCACTTCCGCCCTGCGTCGATGACGTGCGCGCGCGGCAAGCAGCTGTTCCAGGCGTCCGAGGCGTTCTACATCATTTCAGTGATCGTGTCGCTGGTTTCGAGCATAATGGGTGGGCTGTACTTCATGGGGATTCGCATGAAGGTGTTGCTGATGGTGCTGGCCGTGGCGGAGGTGGTGTTTGCGCTGATCCCGTGGGCGTGCATGACGGGTGTGTGGTACGCAAGCTTCTGCAACAGCTCCGAGGTGACGGTGGACCGCACCATCGGCAAGCCGGACGGCATCCCGTACGGCAAGCTGCTGCGCCAGGACTTCGAGACCAGTGCCGGCTACGGGCTGACGATTGCTGCGTGGTGCATCCAGCTGGCCGGCATGATCTTCCTGTTTGTCTTGTAGAGGCCGCTGCGCTGAATCCGCCCGCCGGCGTGCCCACGCGTGGAAGTGGCCCCATGTAATTACTTCTCGTTCTCTCATTAATGACTAACACTCAAAAACGCCTTTTTCCCGGTAATGCACCTAATGAGGTCGTCACGCGGTCAACGCTCGACATGCAGCTTGCCTGGCAGGGTTCGAAGGGGTCTACCGTGATACGCGAAGCGGTGAGTGTCTGCGGGGCGAGTGTGCGTTGCTGCCATGCTGCTGCGTGTGCGAGGACAGGAGCGGGTGCGCTGGGCTGACCCTCACCTCCCTCCTGCTTGCCTCCTTGACGGCACACGCGTGCATTATCCACGCTTGTCCTGCCTGCTCTCCCGCGCTGCTGCCCCTCTTCCCCCCTCTTCCCCCCCCCCCCTTCTGCCAGGCGTTGTTGATAGCTGTCTGCCCCACGACACGCGTGCGCCTCTCCGCGGCACCGCCGTTTTCCCCTCATTTAGTTTTTTCTCCGCCCCAAAGCACCTCGTTGTTTTCCTTGTGCTTGAGAGAACGTGCCGTTATTATTATTGTTATTATTATTGCGATTCGTTGGCGAACGTGACGTTTAGGTTTTTGAGTCAAGCGTCAAAAAAAGGTTCTTCGAAATCGTTATTTTGATTTTTGTGTTTTGTCCTTTTGTTTGCGCCTGACGACACTCTCGTACAGTCCGTTGGTATTGTTTCTTTTCCGTGCGATTTAACGCGAGGTGAACGGCCGTAACTCGCCTGCCTTTTTCTTTTTTCGTTGTAATAACTGAGCTCGATTGGCTGCTGCAAAAAGAGCCGAAGCAATTATGATTGCCCGTGAAGTGTGAAAGACACAGATGCAAGCGTGGTCACTGAGTGTAGTGCGCCGTCTTGCTGTGTTTGACTGATCTCTCTCTCTTCTTTTTTTTTTGATCAGTTGGCTTTCCCTCAGTAACAGCTTCTGTTAGGCTGAGTCGGGTCCACATTTCACTTTTTGTCTTCCTGTTTCTCTCTTCGTGTCTCCGTTTGAAAAAGAAAGAAAAATGCCTTCTTGTTTTGCGTGGTGCTTTGTAATCTTCTTGCCTGTATTTAAGCTTTTCCTTACCGTCTCGAGGCAACAGTTTTGATGTGTTGCGGCGCATACCCACGCAAACAGCCACACACGCACTCTTCTCAAAAATAAAAATGTTTTTTTTTTCTTTTCTCTGTCATCTCCCCTCTCAGCACTTCCACCGGCACAGATGCTGAAGCACAAGGTTGGCTTTGCTGTTACATTATTTTACGCGTGACTTCGTGTGCATACTTATTTGCGGAAAGGACCGTTTTTCTGTTTCCATGTGGTGTTTTCATGCGATTTTTCTTTTTATTCTTTTCTCTTCTTTTTTCGGTTTGCCTTTTCTCCCGTTCATTATCTCGAAAGCTGGCAAGCTGAGTTACGACCCAAAATGGAACACAAGGGGAAAAGAAGGGTAGGCGTACTCAACGCCTCGCGGTGTCCTGAGCGACTCAAACCAGGCGTTCCTCTCGAACGAGCTAAAAAGTATCCCGGCGACCCTGCGCAGGGGCGAGCTAGTTTTGCTGTCCGCAGTGGTGGCTGGTCTTTCCGTCTTTTCCCCGGTTAACGTTTGTGATCACAAACCCGCTGCACGGTCGTCCGTTCGAGAAGCACATTGAGTGTGCATCCATACTCTCTCTTTATTGCGGGTGGTGGGGGTTCAGGCCGACTTTCCTCGCAGCGCCGAGGGAAGGCAGTTCTCCGCTGCTGTTGGCCCAGCCTCGCCTGTGAAAGCTCTACGTTCTTCTGTGGTTTGAAAACACTTTTTATTGCTCTTCGGATTCCATTCTGTTTCTCTTCATGTACTAATGCGTTTCTGCGTATTTTGACGCCACCTTTGTTCTAATGGCTCATTACACACACACACACACACACACGTGTTTGCATGTAACTCCTGCTGCAACCACACCACACCACACCACACCACGCACTTTGTTGCCGCCGCAACTTCAACTCGGAAAAAGTTTTTAAGTGCTTCATCAGCTTTTAAAATCATTAGCTTTATCAAAAACCCACGAGTACTATTAATTCTGTTAATTCTACACGCGCTTTTTTCCTTAGTGACATTTCTCCCTTCGCATTCTCACGCAAGCGTCTCACTACGGCTATCCTCATTAGCAACCAAAGCGCACCTCAAGCCTCTTCACTTCAAGGCATCTCTCTTCGCAACCATGGGATTCGAGACTCTCAGCGGCAAGCTGGACGTGGCGCTGAACGTGCTATGCTCGTGCGTCGTGTTCCTGTTCATTGTGACGTCCGCCCCGGTCTCGCAGTTCCGCGGCAAGGGCCTGACGGTGGGCACCGATGGCGTGGTCTCTGGTGCAAGCAAGCTGGCGTGTGTGACGGTGTGGGGCCTGAAGAACGACTGCAGCAAGATGAACTACGAACACCGACCGGTGGACATGACGTGCAACCAAGCTTCGGCCCTGTTCAAGGTGTCTGAGGCGTTCTACATCATTGCTGCCTTGACGACGTGCGGGGCGTCGTTGTTGGGCGGCCTCTACTTCCTTGGCATCAAGACGAAGATCGCCCTGTACGTGCTGACGGTGCTGAACATCGTGTTCATCCTGATCCCGTGGGCGTGCATGACCGGCGTGTGGTACCAGAACTACTGCGGTGGCTCGACGGTGCCGATCAGCACTGAGACCGGCAGCGTGGGCGGCATCCCGTACGGTAAGCAGCTGCGCGATAACTTCAAGACGAGTGCGGCCTACGGCCTGACGGTTTCCGCGTGGTGCATTCAGATCATTGGCCTGATTCTGCTGTGCGTCATGTAGTAAAGGGCGGCTGTGAAGCACCTAAACGCACTCTGTCTGCGTCTTTCCAGTCAGCTTCGACAATGGAGGGAACGGACTGTTCTGTGCTTCAAAAAGTAAACAGGGTATGGAAGCGAACCACCACAGCGAGAATGACCACCGTGGAATGTGAGAAGTCGCTTTTGAGGGTAGTCTTGCTTTCGGCGTTGGTCCGACTTCCAGGGTGATGCGGGTATGGCGGCTTCTCCGCACAGCGTGCGGTTGAGCTACTTCACTCTTTCACCCCCCGCTCTTCTGTTTGCACCTTCTTGTTTTTTTATTTACTTCTAAATTCTCTTTCTATTTTCCCTCCGTGTTTCCTCTTTTCAAAACGTTTTTTTTTAGTTTTGAGTACTGTGTGTGTTTTTCTCCTTTCGCCCTTATTGTTTTGTTCTTTCGGCTTGCGTTCTGTCGCAATTCTCTGCCTCCACCTTGAGGAACGAATGATGTATATAAATACGATCGGCTGCAAATACGGCGAAAGGCGCTAAACATCAAATAGAGGAAGAAAGGAGTGACGCTGCACAGCTCTTTTTTCTTCTTTTTTAACTTTTGAAGAGAAATTTAAAAAAGTGGAGTTAATATTTTCTCTCCTTCGATGCCTTCCCTTTTTTAGAAGGAAGAAAAAAAGATCTGTAATGCGTGTCTTGAAGGGTTTGTTTTTGCTTCTTCTTTTTCCTGTGTTGGTGTGTAGGTGATGGACGTATTGGCCGGTGCGTGGTGGAGTGTATTCGACACCGAAGTGCCTGCAGTGCTTGATTGAGCGTGTGTATGTGTATGTGCGTGTGTGCCTGTGTGTGTGTGTGTGTGCCATACATCTAGGGGATCAAGGTTTGCAAAAGTTTCGCAGAGCGAAGAGGAAGCTGTTGAAGGGTATAGAGCACACACACACGCACGCACAAGCATACACCCACGCCTACACAAACGCTTAGGTTAGAAGTATGTTTTAAACACATCTTTTCTCTCCTTTCTTCTCTTTTCTTAATTGCTAATTAAAAAACAAACATCAAAAGAACGCAATTCTTCTTCTTTTCCTTTGTTCCCTCTGTATCTGGTCCGCCTGTCCTACTTTACTGTAGCTACTGCTGCTTCTCTCCTCCCCTTCTCTTTCTTAAATCTTAGTTCTTCTGGAGTAAATGAAAGCAAGGTGACGAGAGAAGTAAGAGCAATTGAACTTTCTTCTGCTTGTTTCGCATGCGGTTGTGATGGAGTGACCCGCAGTTGCGTCAAGCAAGGTGCAGGACAATTATTTATTTTCTCACGTGCAGTGAAGGGGCGACCTCCAGATGAGCGATGTCAGAGCGAAAAAAAGCGGAAAGAAAAGAAAATTACAGGAGACGAGCTGCTGAAAACAAAAAAACAAAAACGAAGAAGTGAAAGCAGTTGCAATACGATAAAGGCGGCCGCCTTCGCAACAAAGTTGCCCTTTGCCCTATTCACCTCGCCAGTTGCTTCGCTTCGCTTTTACATATGCTCGTCACTGTATCTTTCAAAAGAGAGAGAAAAAGGTCAAATATCACCGCGCAACAACCGACCTACTCGCCACGTGTTTTACTCTTTCGCAGGTCAAACAAACAAACCAAAAGAAAAAGTACGGAAAAAAAACAATCAACAACAGCAACGAAAGAATCGCCGTTAGTCCTCAAAGTACCTCAACGTGACGACAATTCTTTCGTTTTGTTATACGCGCGTTTTTTGTCGGATAAAAGCTTCTTTCTCTTTCTGTTACATTTCTAATTTTCCTTTTACATTTCTAAGTCCCTAAAAACATTTTTTTCGACTTTTTCCTTTGTTCTCCCCTTTCCTTCCACTTCAAAAAGCATTGTTCTCTGCGGAGGAAAGAGTATAAACAAGCGCTTCTCTTTTTTTTTTTATTTATTTAGGCTGCTTGAGCCATTCAAATTCTACTATTCCACGATGTCCGCCTTTTCTTCTTCTCCTTTTAATTATTTGTTTTGCTATGCCTCGTACGCATCTTCGTTCGGGTCGTGCTTTGTGAAGTGTTGGAAAAGTCGTGCTTCTCTCTGCAAGAATGACGCGTACTTCGCCGGCTTGGAAGAATCACTCAAGGGAATCTAATGCACGTTAACACAGAAATTGGTCTGCTTTGGACGCTACCCTACAGCGGGGGACGCACCTTCACGTCAGCGGATGTGTGCTTCTACGATCACTCTCCCTCCCTCTGTTGGCCGTGTCGAGCGGAGGAGTGGAGAGAAGCTTTACGCGGATTCTGAGTGCCACACGCCTCTGTCCAGCTCTCTGAATCTTCGTAAGCAGCTCGGAAAGGAGGGTTTCCTTTGTTGCTTTAGAACGAGAGGAAGAGATACCGCTAGTTAACCATCACATAAAACTATGCCCCAAGATACTTGTCTGCTAATGCAATGGAACTCACATGAGTTTCCTGTCTTGCAAAATTTCTGTTTCTCTTTTCACAACGTCTCCTCTCTCCCTACTGTGCTGTCTTCTCTCGTTTTCTCGCTTCTTGACAAACTTTTTTTTTTTGTTTTGCCTCTCTCCTACACGTCGGCTGCACGCGGCGTACCCGTATCTCCCCCCACCGGTGTTTGTTTTACTGACACCTCAAAACAAAACAAAACACAAAACCGCGTTTATCGCTTTTCTTCTGTGCTAAACCACGCAAATGCTAATAGTCTAAAGGTTTTCTTCCGCAGCATACTCTCCCCAGCCATCGTTCTTTCAACGTTCTCCGTGCCACATATCCCGGGTACTTTTCGAACTTCTTTTTTCTTTTAGTCCCCGCACTTGAACAGTTCTTTCCTCTTATTTCAGCTCTCCTCGTTCGCAGCCAAAGCGCACCTCAAGCCTCTCCACTTCAAGGCATCTCTCTTCGCAACCATGGGATTCGAGACTCTCAGCGGCAAGCTGGACGTGGCGCTGAACGTGCTATGCTCGTGCGTCGTGTTCCTGTTCATTGTGACGTCCGCCCCGGTCTCGCAGTTCCGCGGCAAGGGCCTGACGGTGGGCACCGATGGCGTGGTCTCTGGTGCAAGCAAGCTGGCGTGTGTGACGGTGTGGGGCCTGAAGAACGACTGCAACAAGATCAGCTACGACCACCGACCGGTGGACATGACGTGCAACAAGGCTTCGGCCCTGTTCAAGGTGTCTGAGGCGTTCTACATCATTGCTGCCTTGACGACGTGCGGGGCGTCGTTGTTGGGCGGCCTCTACTTCCTTGGCATCAAGACGAAGATCGCCCTGTACGTGCTGACGGTGCTGAACATCGTGTTCATCCTGATCCCGTGGGCGTGCATGACCGGAGTGTGGCACCAGAACTACTGCGGTGGCTCGACGGTGCCGATCAGCACTGAGACTGGCAGCGTGGGCGGCATCCCGTACGGTAAGCAGCTGCGCGATAACTTCAAGACGAGTGCGGCCTACGGCCTGACGGTTTCCGCGTGGTGCATTCAGATCATTGGCCTGATTCTGCTGTGCGTCATGTAGTAAGGGGGTGTACTTCATCGTAGATGTGAGGGTTCCCGGCTGCGGGTTGTGCTGTGCTGCAGAGGTGACATGAAGTGTGGATGATCCAGAGGGCCCTGCATTGGAGGCTTTGGAGAACACATACCCTTACACACCCATTGAGATGTAAAAAGAAAACTACTCTTTCACAGTCAAGCAGCGAGGCGGCGTGAGTGTTGCCATCACTGCTGTCCACCCCCGTTCCTGACCGATGCGAGCCGTCCCGCGGTCGTGGTATGAGTACCTTCTTTTCGCATGGGAGCTGCAAGCGCTTCACGTGCGAGAATGGACACTCTGCGGCGTCGGCAGCTTCTTGGGCCGCTGGGACGGCCCTGGAGTCGCTTTTCAGCTTTTAGCATCTTTCATACAACATCCTCTCAAAAGCTTCCATTAACCACCCGATTTTCTATATTATTATTATAAATCATTATTGTTACTATTCTGGATTTTACACACAAAAAACGCTTGTCTTTTCTCTTCCCCATTTTTCACTTCCCCCTTCTTCTTTTTCTCGTTAGACAAATTGCCGTTCCACTTTGTGCTTGTGCTTCATTAGTATTATCATTATTATATATATATTTTCTAAATTTCCCTGCACAAACCGGTGCTCACTTCGAGGACTTAATCAGTGAAGGCAGAAGTCCGATCCATTTTTTTTTGCTTTGTTTATGCAAATACGTGTCTTTTTTTGCTTTGCTTGCATTCGGCTCTCCTCGTATTATTTTCGTTCTTCAACGCTCATCGTCCATTTTTTTTTCCTTTTTGTCAGTTACGTATGCTTCACTTTTCTCTCCTTGCTCTCTGCTGTAGCAGCGGTGCGTATGAAGAGTGATACTACGGAATGAGAGTAAAAGCAACCACGGCAGGCGGCGTTGAGAGGGGCTGATGTGCTTACTGGTAGACTCAGCGCGTACGGAGCGGAGGAGATGAAGAACAACAAAAGAATAATATTGAGGAGACAAGGCAGTCGGATCAAGCAGAGGCAAACAAGATGCTGAGACAGTTTCTGTCTTTTCGTGTTTTAAGTCCTGTGAAGTTGACCCACTCCTTCAAAAGTCAAGTTTTTTCCCCTTACTGCTTGGAGTTCTCCCTCTTTTCTCTTTTCTCTTTTTTTTTTTGTGTTTCTTCTCTCGTCATTTTCGTTTTCCTACCCCGACTAAAGCACTATGAACGGGGCCCTCCTTCCTTTCCTTTTCTTTTCTGTTTTGACTTGACTTTTCATATCCCTAGTAAGCTGGATGAAAATCAAGTCGGCGGCCGAAAAAGAAAAAGGAGGAGGAGGAGAAGGGAGGAGGGGGAAGGGGATTAGGCGCACAACGAGTGCAGGAGAAGGAGTTGTAGAGAGAGAGAGAGTTGATCGAGAAATGTTTGTTTTTTCTTTTTCAAAAAGACGCCAAATTAGTAAAAGAAAATCCAGCAGTCTTTTCCTTTTCCCTCTTTTTTCTTCTTGGCTTTACAATTCTTAATTAAGCAGACACAATAGTCAGCGCCGGAAGCTTAACCACAGGAAAACGTTTTTTCTATATAGAGATAAAAAGGCTAATGTAACTCCCCGCATGTCTCTTCTTTTTTATTTTCGATCTTAACTTTTGTCTCGCTTTCAGTACACATGTTTTGTGTGTATGCCAACGTGTCTGTGCTCCATCATACAATACGCGGCCGAGTGGCTTCTGCACGTTTCTGTCTTTCCATGCTTAAGGCAACGTTTTTCTTTTCTTTTGTTCTCTCTCTCCCCGCGTTTTTCTGTGTCTCAGCGCACGACGCCTGGCTTGTTGGGGTGCGGCTGAGTCGCAGGACCCACACCCGATCTCGAGTACACAAATACATGCAAGGAGAGGAGCAGCAGAAGAAAAGGAAAACCACGAAGTCGCTCACTTTCCCTTTTCAGAGGATGAATCTTTTACGATGTTGACCGAACAGAACCCTCCCCAAATAATAATAAAAAGAACAGTTGCATCAAGTAAAAATGGAAATAAAATGCGTGAAGCGGGTTTTTGTTAAGAAATCGTGCAAAGAAGAAAAACAAAACGAAGCTGAAAACAAAGAGACTTCCTGTTGCCTTGTGCCAATAGGGCGAGAGGGAGTGGGCATGTGGGCGTTGTACAACGTCGTGGGCGGCTCAGAGGTTTTGCACGCACACGTCCATGGGTTTTAGCCGCAGGCCAAATCTCACATACCGGCATTCTCCCCCCTTCGTTTCTACTTTGCTCCTGATTCCTCCCATTGATACCCGCGGAAAGGGGCTTGGGTTCGCTTTCAGCGTGAACAGGGCATCGCCAAAAAAGAAAGGGAATGAAATGCTGAGGCGTGTGTGTGTGTGTGTGTGCGTGTGTCTGCAAAGGAAGAACACTCGTGAGGCGCCCCCAAAAGAGTGTTCAAAGGGATATTTGTGGACTGCTGAGAACAACACCTGCTGGCAAGTGCGATGAGGAAAAGAACAGAAAAGTAACTTATTCATCTCGCGTGTCTCTTCATTGCTTGCTTTCCCTTTCTTCTTCTCTTCTGACGAATCCCTTCATTTTTTTCTTCTCCAAAACAATCCAAACATATATCACTCTGCCAAACAACGATGTCACTTATTGTTGTTTACATTTGATGAAAAAACAATTCAATTCATTCAACACCGCAGTTAAAAACCTAAGTTTTTTTTTAGCACACTCACACAAACTCACAAAGGCGGAGAAGAACGCAGAGCTACCTCCTACTCCTCTCAACACATTTCCCAGTCAAGCATCGAAGAAGACTTCCTTTTTTTTCCTCGAATCTAAATCTGTAACGAAAGAGCTGCGGTCAATACACACTAGTATAACCGTCGCTTTACTAACTGCAGAACTCCCTTTCCCCCTAAAAAAAGAAAGCCAAAGAAGATCGATCCGCTAAATCGTCTTCTTTCCTCCCCTCCGCTTGTTTTCTTTTCTGTGAACCTTTATCCGATCACCGCACGCACACTCCTCAATCATGGGCAAGAAGAAGGCTTTCTACCAGCAGGAGTACGCTGAGCACATCGGCGCGACGATCCTGTGTGTGACCTCCTTCCTGGCGGTGACCTTCCTCTCCTGCGGTACTCCGCTCGGCATGCTGATGCTGCGCGAGTGGAACATTTCGTATCCTGAGTACCCCGGCGTCTACTTCGAGCGCCCGTGCTACACGCTGTGGGGTATGCGCAACAACTGCTGGAACGCGAACTACACGCTGCGCGTCGACGACCCAAAGATTGCCCAGTGCCCCGATATGCGCTCCCGCTTCGAGGCTGCTGAGGCGTTCAGCGTGATTGCGCTCTTCTTCCTCCTCTTCGTGCTGGGTGCGTCGTGGTACAAGCTGTGCGGTGCGAGCATCAAGACCGTAGTGACGCTGCTGGCCGCCTTTACGCTCGCCGCGACCATCGTGCCGTTCGCCGTGGTGACCGCCTTCTACCACACCTCCTTCTGCAACCTTGACTTTCTTACGCACAAGTACACTCGCTTCGGCGCCGGCTACGCGCTGACGACGACCTCGTTCTGCATCCAGACGGTCGGCCTGATTCTTTTCATCTTCCTCGAGCCGGCGGTGGTGGAGCCGAAGCGCACGACGCTCGATGAGCCGAAGAAGACGCCGTCGGATGCCACCTCCTCCAACGAGCCCGCCCACTAGAAGAGAGGCCAAGAGGGAAGGATCATTTGACAGGAGCAAAAAGAGAAAAAAAGATAAATCTTTGGGTGTGTTTTGGGAAGCGCATGAGCGAAGGTGTCTTGATGGACGTGCGGCGAAAGTGGGGAAGCCAACCAACGCACGCGCAACATGAACGCGCTACTTGTGGAGGTTGAGGGACAGCGAAGTCGATAATAAAAGAGGCAGGAACATATTCAACAGCGCAACTGCGACAAAACATGGCGAGGCTCTGCGCTACTGTGTTCTCTCCTCTTTTTTCTCCCCTTTCCCTTCCACTGTCTCTCCTTGTAGTTCTCCCAAGTAATGAACGTGCCCGGCGCTTTCACTTCTCCGTCACGTGTGTGTTTCTTTTCTTCTAATATTTTGTTTTATGTTAGTAGGATAAAATAGTATCAAAAGGACGGATCAGGCAAAAGGACGAAAAAAAAAAGGATGCGGCAAAGGTGCTTCAACGTCTCTCTCTCTTTTTTTAATTGCTCTTCGATTTATTACGATTTCGTTGTGTGTGCATGTGTATGTGCATGCGTGTGTGTATGCCGAGTTGCTACGCAGTTTTGTCATGGCACGTCAATGCGCTCTCAAAAGACGCGCGGCGCCTGTACGTGACGATCTGAAAACGTTCTGCTCTTCTCTCAGGCACCACTACACCACTATACGTCCACCATTTTCTCAAGGGAATGAATCAAGCCTCCCCCCAAAAAAAAGAGACGACGGCAAGAGAAGCAGCGCACTCTTTTCCTTTTAACTGTCGGTTTGCCTTGCTTCTTTTTTTTTTAAACCGGAGTTGCTGATCGCCGACCTTTGATCCCGTAATGCGACAGAAAAACTGTAGCGTCAAATACGGCAGTGAGGGAGAGAGAGAGGTAGAAGAAACCAAATAGGAAGGAAGAGAGGACGGCCGTTTCGTTCAGAGGAACTCCTTCACACGTTTGGTCTTCTCCACGCTCTTTCTTTCTACGCGCATTCCTTTTCACTCTTCTTTCAATTTTCCCTTTTCTCTTTTTTAGAACTACCGTTGAACAAGACAAAAAACAAAAACATGTTGTGTATTGGGACGCATGCACCGCGCACACACGAACAAATCTTCTTCAGTTTTTGTTTGTACTCGACCGCCTCGCGGCTGTGTGTGTGGGTGCGTGTGTCGTGCGTTTTCCAATAGATGAGGATATAGCTCTTCCGTTTTCACGTCCCACTCCCCTACTGGTTACATTGCGAAGGAAAACGGGAAATAAAGAAAAATCTAATAAAGAAGCTTTCTGTAATGTACGCTAATTCTCTAGGTAGGATTGGAATGAAACGATAATAAAGAACAACAGCAAAAAAAGGATCAAAAATATCTGCTCGCGTGCGGAGAGGAATGTCTGCTTTCGTGTGCGTCCGAGCAAAACAGCGTCTTTTTTTTCTCTTCTTCCCTTTTCAATAAAGAAGGGAGGTCGAAGCTTACGCTTTCTTGTCGGCACTGACTGGTGTGGAAGTTACCGAAAAGGGGCTTCAACGCACTAGCAAAAGGCGCCTCTTCTGTTTTTCCCACTCGCTACTGAGCACGGTGCAGAAGAAAGAGAAAGAGCAATGATAGACTGGCTTTGACCGTACGGTTTGGATCGCACGCAACGCAAGTCGACTGCATTTTGAGCTGGCTAATTCCAGCTGGTGCCTGCGGTGTCAAAGCGATGTCCTCACGCATTCTCCTTTTTTTGTTCTCTTGTCCTTTTCTGACCCTTTCTGCTCTTATCTGTCGAATGCTTTTTCATTTTTGTCTTCCTGTGTTGCTACGTTGGCGTTCAAACGGAGCATTTTGCTTAGTAATTCACACGCACACTCGCAGTAAATCGTGTTCCTCCCCGTTGCCTCCCCTCAGCATTCGCCCTTCCTTCGTTACTCACTCTCCCCCTTTACAAGGAACCAGCTTTCTCAATCCTCTGCTTCTCAAACAGAAACGCAGTAGAAGTCTCGCAACTCTCTCGTTAAAATGACCGTTTTCCCGCTGCTCTACGTCCAATGCAACCCCCTGCTGGATGTGTCGGCGCCCGTCGATGACCACTTCCTCGAGAAGTACCAGATGCAGAAGTCCTCGGCGTCGCTGCTCGGCGAGCACCAGAAGACCATCTTCGAGGACCTGGAAAAGCTGCCCCACGTCACGCACGTTCCGGGCGGCTCGGGCCTGAACACGGCCCGCGTGGCGCAGTGGATCGCGCAGAAGCCGCACAGCGAGTTCACTAACTACGTGGGCTGCGCCGCGGATGACCACTACGGCAACATCCTCAAGACCGCGGCGGAGAAGGATGGGGTGCACATGCACCTCGAGTACACGACCAAGGCCCCGACGGGCTCGTGCGCCGTCTGCATCTCCGGCAAGGAGCGGTCGCTGGTGGCGAACTTGTCGGCGGCGAACCTGCTCTCATCTGAGCACATGCACAGCGCCGACGTGCTTGATACGCTGAAGAAGTGCAAGCTCTTCTACCTCACCGGCTTCACCCTTACCGTGGACGTGGACTACGTGCTGCAGGTCGCGGAGGCGGCGCGGGCGGCGAATGGCCAGTTCATGATGAACCTCTCCGCGCCGTTTTTGCTGCAGTTTTTCTCCGAGAACTTTATGCAGGTCGTACCGTACGTCGACGTCATCTTCGGTAACGAAGACGAGGCGAAGGCGCTGGCCCAGCTCATGAAGTGGGAGTACACATCCACGACCGACATCGCGCGGCGGGCGGCGACGGAGCTGCCGTACAACGGCTCGCACGACCGCCTCGTCGTGCTGACCCATGGCAGCGCGCCGACCGTGTACTGGAACCGTAGCGGCAAGCACGGGCAGACCGACGTGAAGCCCATCGCGCAGGACGCCATAGTAGACCTGAACGGCGCGGGTGATGCCTTTGTCGGCGGGTTTCTCGCCGCCTACGCTTTCGGCCGCGAGGTGGAGCGCTGCTGCGACGTGGGCAACTACGCCGCAGGTGTCATCATCCAGCACGACGGCTGCACCTACCCCGAGAAGCCGGAGATGACTCCCTAATAAAAGGAAGAGAGGGAAATATAGTTGAAGAAAGGCAGCAATTAGCGAAGGAAAGAGGAACATAAATGCATGCTGCGTTCTCTAAACAGGATGAGGGGGGAACAATGGTTCGCTCTCTTCCGCATTCAATGACGAAAAACACACGCAACTGACTGTGCTGTAAAAAGCGGGAAGGAAGGCACGCTGTTTCACTCAAGACGAGCACCAGCAGTTGCTGATGAGCTAGGCCTGCTGATGTTTCTTTGTTTTCTCTCGGCACATCCACTATATCTATGTGTGTGTGCGTGTGTGTCTGTGCGGCTTGAATGGAAATGAAAGGATGGGCTTTGTTCTCGCCTTCTTGCCTTTCACCTATCTTTCTATTTTTGTTTTTGATCTTTTTGGCTTCCTTTCCCTTAACATGACAGTTTATTTTGCTCTAATGATCGGATACTTCTCTTTATACATATACCTATTTGTTGACACTGGAATTGGCTTTCCATGCGTGTGTGTCGTGCCTCGCTTATCGGAGAGTATCTTCTAAGTAAATCTAAACATTGAGTAGAGGCAAAAAGCGGAACTCTTTCAAAAGAAGAAAAAAAGGGAAATTCAAAATCACGCGTATCAAAGGAAAAATAGGAACCCGAAGCGGCTGTAAAACACCGTTTTAAACGCTTCCTCCTCCCTTTTGCGCATGACACGCCATGGAGAAGGTGCTGACGCAATACCGCGACACCAACTTCAACCGAACGCTCTCGCACTAACACTTTTGTGCACCGATGTATGCACAAGAAGAAGGACATCTTCATAATTTAAGTCTCTCCAAGGCCCCCCGCTTAAAACACAAAAAGAAAGGGAGGAGTAGCTCAAAAACGAGAAAAGGAAGGTGGCGTTGGCGTACTCTGTTTCATGTGCGCTATGGGGAAGAGCGAAAAGCACTTGCATTGGCCGTACCTTTGTTTCCTCTCATTTTCCGTACTCAATACACGTGTGTTTCCGTCTCACCACCGCCTTTATCTTTCTCCCTCTCTCTCCATATGTATCCTTGCCGCCTTTTTTCCCCTCGTCGTTCTTCCTTCAGTACTGCTCCCCTGTCTCAACGCAGGCTAACGTTATACACGCAAAATATCTGAACACTACCTTCACATTAGTCGACGCTATCACATTTTCTTCCTTCGCCTTTCTTCCCCGTTTTTTTCTCTCTCATATTTACTATTCGCCTTTCTTCCCTCTTGTGTTTTTATTTATTTTGTGTTTCACGACTACAGAAAAGGTTTTGAACAAGGCAATAGGGCCCGTGTACGATTTCGGCAAGGGAACCGCTCGACCGTAAGTTTCGCTGAACAACAGCCTTCGGAAAACGGTGATCTGAAACAAGTGCTTTCGGACCGACACTTTATCGGACCGTACTCCTTCTCTGGTGTGTACGAGTACATTTTCGCCTTTCCCTCGAAGGGCACACGCGTTGTAGGCGATTCGAAAGTACGCAGCGGACTCACCGAGGCTCCAGTCTCTCTTTTTTTTCCCCTTTTCAAAGTCAGCGTTTTTTTCTTTTCCTTTCTTCTAGCTGGACCCTCCTCGCGTTGGACTCATCATTGCTCAACCTTGCATCCGTCAGGCACCTCCCAAGGCATTTTCTGTCCATCAAAAAAATCAAGCCTGCTTGGGAGAGTTTGTTGGCGAACTACACTACTTTACTATTCTCTTTTTCGATACATTTGCTAGCGACCATGTCCGGCGGTGACGAAACCATTCCGCTGTATGTGCAGTGCAACCCACTGCTGGACGTAATAGTGGACGTGGACGAGGACTTCTTGAAGGAGTACGAACTCGAGAAGGACTGCGCCTACGTCTACACCCCGCGCTACCGCCCGCTCTTCGAGACAATCTTGAAGCACAGCTCGCTTCACGCCTGTCCTGGCGGTTCAGGGCTGCACACGGCCCGTGTGGCGCAGTGGATGTGGCAACACGTGCTGTCCAAAACAACCGGACACGTCATGTATGTGGGCTGCATCGGCAAAGACAAGTACGGGGAGACGATACGCGCGTCGGCCGTGGAGGACGGTGTGACGATGGAGCTCGAGGTGAGCAACACCCTGCCCAGCGGTCTCTGCGCCGTCTGCAAAGTCGGTGACGCGCGCACGCTGATCGCGAACGTCTCGTCAGCCAGCGCTCTCAGCGACGACTTCATCGCCTCCGCGACGGTGGAACAAGGTCAATGCTCCGCGAGCATCATCTACACCACCGCTTACGCAAACGTGTGCCGGGTTCAGCAGACTCTGCGGTTGATGGCGAGCGCGCGTGCGCGCCGTCTGCCCAACGGTGCGAAGCAGCTCACCGCGATGGGGCTGTCGAACCGGAAAGTGCTCGAGGAGTTCGGCGAAGACCTGGTGGATGTCTTGGAGAAGCTGGACATCATCATCGGAAACGAAGAGGAGATGTCGGACTTGGCGATGATGCTGCAGTGGGTGCCGACAGATATGACCGACCTGGAGTTGGTCAAGAAGATTGCGACGGAGATGATGTACGACAGACACAGCGTCCGTCTCGTAGTCATGACACGCGGTCTGAAGCCGATTGTCTACGCCACTGGTGAAGGGCTTGTGAAGGAAGTAGCGGTGCTGCCCAAGACGCCCACCAAGGACAAGCTGAAGACGACGGGCGCGGGGGATGCGTTTGCCGGTGGCTTCCTTGCCGCCTTCGTGGCGGACCCCAACCACCTGGAGTACTGCTGCCAGATGGGGGCCCGCGCCGCCACGTACGTGATCAACCACAACATCCAACAACTCCCGACCGATGCGGAGGCCATCAAGGAGGTGCGGGGCAGCGTGTAGATGCGTCGTGTTCGTTTGCCCAACGCAGAACGAACGGCTAGAAATCACCAAGCTGGTCTCTTGTTTGTTTGTCTGTGCGTGTGTGTGTGTGCTTGTGGGACGCAGAGTGCAGTGCATGTCAAGTGAGCCTTTACCTTACTGGTGGGGGGTGGGGAGGGGGTAGGAAGCCGTGCAGGCGGTGTGCTTCTGCGTAGATCACGTCTTTTCGGGCGAGGGCACCGGTAAGTCAGCTCTGGTGTCCACTTTCCTTTTCAGTGTAAAGTGGACCAAGCGAATGGTGCTGACCACCAAAAGAAAGAATAGAGAGAAAGGAAGGAAGGAGCAGATGCCTCTCGAATATCTCTCACATTAACTCTCCCCTCTTTGGTGTTTTCGTTGCTTTCGTTGAAATTCGGAACGGGGGACCGTTGTTGCGTTCCTAGTGCCTTATTCGCGTTTGTCTCCTCTTCTTCTTTTTATTTATTTAGATGACTTCGCTGTGTCACCGTCTCCTTCATTTTTCTTATATAGTCTGTACCGCAGCACGTTGTGTCGTTGACTGCCTTTCCTTTTTTAAAATGTTTTCACAATCTGATATGCTGATCGTCAAAGATGCACGATGCACGGGATGGAACTCGTCTCGTCTGCGCACTGATTTTTTTTAAACGATCTTCGTCGAACTCTTTTCTTTTTTTCTCTTGGTAATTGTAACATGTATGGCTGTGGGACGGGGTAACGCGACTCACACCGCTTCGAATGTCATTCAAGAGGTGAGGCTACCTGCCCGCGCGCACCTAAATTACCGCTAAATCCCCCCCCCCCGCAGCAGAAAAGCTCTACTGCGAAGCGAAAACCCAAACTGTTCTCTACATTTTCAACAGAATCTTTACGCGATTAGAGCGTCCCACTTCCTGCTCCACGCCTCTCTTCCTCTTCGGTTTTTTTTTTTGTCGACGCGTTGCGCTGCCCTTTTCGTTTTTCCCTCTCAGCCATTCAGTTTACGTGCTATCCGTCTGCTTTGAAACAGTAGAAAAGGTCGTACACGCGGTATCTTATAGATGCATTTCTGTGTGTGCTTGGGCGAACCTGTACAGTGCTTGAACGACTTGTGCAATCTGTGGGGAAAGTTGCATAATCGCTGCTTTCTATTGCTGATAGTTGAATCTGCTTCTTTCCTTTTTTTCCTCTACAGTACTTTCTGTCTTTTGATGAGAAGGTATTCGCAACTTGGCCCCCATAGCAATTATTCTCCTCCAGCCTTTTCCGGTTCGTGTTACTGTGTTTTCATTAGAACTACATTACATTTTATTT
Organism: Leptomonas pyrrhocoris; assembly: GCF_001293395.1. NCBI lineage: Eukaryota > Euglenozoa > Kinetoplastea > Trypanosomatida > Trypanosomatidae > Leptomonas > Leptomonas pyrrhocoris. The sequence continues at coordinate 922,025 of NW_015438360.1, forward strand.
ATTTATTTGTAGTTGTCTATGTGAGTATTGCATCCACGTAGTCGGTTCCTATTCCTGTGCCGTCTTGTCGCCCAACAACGGAAGAAAAGTGCGAAAAGTAGCCGCCGAAGAGAGAGAGGACTGGGGGCTGCACACGTGAGAGGAGGCAACCTCGTCTGCTCAAATGGAGGAGCGAAACCAATTCATTGATCTCTCCGGCATCCGCGAGGCGTCTTCCTCACCGGACTACGCCTCCTCCAGAGAAGATGCGCCACGCACCAGCGCGGATGGCGCACGCTCGGTCACGCAGCAGCCACCGCCGCGCAGCAGCACGACCAGCAGCCCGCGCCCCAGTGCTGGCCGCAACGGTGGTAACAGGCGCGACGGCGAGAACAGCGTGAGTGCGCCGTTTGCCAAGGTGCGGGGCCCCCGTGTGGGCAGTCCGGATGTGGTCGAGGCTCCGTCAGGCGTGGCGCCACTGCGCCGCCGCGACTCGATCAAACACCCGTACTCCCTTTCTCCTGGCCGCCCGGCAGACGAGAAGCTCGATGGATCCAGGGCGGAGTCCGCCGACCCTAACGCGGAAACTGATCCTCCTCATCGTCGTCATCGTCAGCATCCACATGACGACAGACAAGACCACCTTTACCGCGCCTCCGCACATGGCCGCCGGCACTCGGCGACGGTGGCGGTGTTAAACCGCGATGCATCGAACCCATCCGGGCCGGTGAACACAACCGTCTCGGCATCTCCCGACCGACCCGACACAGCCGCCGCCCCAGTGGCCACCACGCAGGAAGACGTGAAGCGCTACGTGTACACCGTAATGGCAGACCACGCCGCGACTCTCACCACGTGGGAGCAGCGCGTGACGGTGGCGGAGATCTACCGCGACAAGCCCCTCCGCACCGGTGGCCGCCCCGCCCCCCTTCGCGCGCAGGATCACGGTTTCCTGGAGCGTGCCGCTGGCAGCCTCAAGACCCACCTGCAAAAGCTGGCCGATGCGCGCTCGCTGCTGCTGCAGACGCGGAAGGAGGTGCCGCCCACCAAGACCGGCGGCCGTGGCGACCTCGACGCGTGGAATGAGTACTGCGGCTGCTATGAGCAGACCTTAACGGACCTGACGACCGAAGCGAAGCAGCTGCGGAAGCGCGTGGACCGGCTGCTGAAGGGGGAACAGCCGGAGGGCATGCGCACCTATCGCACCCGCGCCGGCTCAACGCCACAGACGGACAGTGCCAAGGCCAGCCGTGCGCGTAGCCAAGGCAGCATCGCGTCTCGCCGCGGCTCTCCGCCGGCTACCCCACGCGGGCAGCGATCTGCATCCGCGAGGGGGCACGGCGCGCCGGCGTCCCCCAATCAACCTCCGCAGTCCGCTGATGCATCACCGAGCAGCAATCACAAAAACAACAGTGATAGCGCTGCTGCTGCTGCTACTGCCAATGACCGCAGCCCGTACGTGCCGCTTATCGGCGGTGGCGCGGTGCAACGCGGCAGTCCGGCGATCCGTCCGGGCCACGACAGCGAGAGCGCCATGCGGGCATCGCCAGCGCCGGAGAGTCAACGCAGCTGGACGCGCGCGAGCAGCACGCTGAATCCTCTGCGCGGCTCCGTCGGCAGTGCGCCGTCGCTTACGTCGTCGCGCAATCAGCAGCAGGCGCGCGCCCTTCACCCCGACACGGTTGTGCGGCAGTCCGTGCCAACGGGCAGCCTGAATGACCTGCAGTCGCCGTACGCCCGTCTCTTGTCGCCGAAGCGGACGTCGTCGCCGCTGCGGGACCCAACGCACACCGTTCTCGTCGTCCCCGCCCTCTCCGGGGTGGCGGAGGAGATGCACGAGGAGGCCGACACCCCGGTCACCCCCCGCTCCTCGCGTGCCTCGCGTGCCCCTCACGGGTCTCGCACTCCGCGTGCAGGGCCATCGGTGAACTCGGTGAGTGAGGTGCCGCCGCAGCTGCGCACGTACTCGTCGCCGCGCGGCTCGGCGAAGGCGGCCACGCCGACCTCCAACACCTCCCCCCTCCACCCGGCGCGTCGCCGTCAGCTGCTGGAGATGATTGAGCAGCATGAGAAGAATCCGGCCGCGCTGCAGCGAAGTGACTTGCACCGTGTGCGGGAGTGCTTTTACGAGCTGTACGGTGAGCAGGAAGGGCTGCATCGGTATTGCTTGTGGATCGATGATATCGCCCTCTCGGCTCTCCGCGTACCGCACGCGTCCGCGTAACGCAAAGGGGAAAAGAACAAACAGGCAAACAATCAAGTAACAGGGCATGCTGGCTTACGCGAACGCTGCCGACAAACGACGCCGCGATGTCGGTGAGGTGTGAGGAAAGATTGTGGGAGTCGAAGAAGGCGAGATCAACTGTGGAAAGTACTCAGAGTTTTCTACACACATATATACCTATGATCTTTGCGTTACTCGGCAGGTGTTCCTCTCTTTGTCCTCTGTAATAGTGCGGTCTTCCCTCCGGCTCTTTCCCCTCTGCGGCGGCGTTTTCTCAGTGAACACCACTTGGCGACCTTAATAGATCTGTTCTTGTTTCTCAGTTTTCTTTAGATGTGCCTTGCCCTTCTCTTTGACATACTGCCGTTATCGGGTTTTTTTTTTCACCTCGACAAGTAAAGGTTTCCGTGAATGTGAGGCGTTGCCGGGCACCGCCATTACGATCCACTTAGAGGTTCACCATCGCCCACTCTTCGATGGACCTTTTGTTGTTGTTTTGCTCCCCCGTTGTGTCCGTCGCTTTTTGTGGGTTTATGGTTTCTTCACTTATGCTTCTCTTTCGATAGACGACGCTGCTGGGAGCGGGATGAACAGCGGCTTTTGCAGATGCATGACGCGCTGCTAGGCGGCCCTCTTTCTTGTTGACCCTTTCCCCTTGGTATTTCATCGTTCTGTTTTGATCCGTCTATTAGTGGTTATATATATATATTTCGTGTTTCTGCCTAGAGCAAAGCAGACGCACCACCACCACCACTTAAATAAAAAAGAACAAACACCAGGTTCGTGCAGCTGTGTCCGCACATGATCAGCCACGGGCGCAGAGGATGAACGAACACGGCGGCTATTTTTGCGTTGATGGAGCACACTTAGTGCGTTGCGCGAAGGTCGTTGGCGCGTTCCTTCGCTCAGCGCAAAAAACCACAACAGCAGCAATCAACCAACGCTTATGCGACAGTTTTGTAGCGAGCGCCGGCAGCAATTCTTTTTCCTTTCCGTCTTCTTCCTCCGTCTGCATTTTTCTCTTTTCTTTTTTAACTCGTTGCTCAAATAGATTACCTCCTCCTTTTTCTTTTTTAAAAGAAATCGGCACTATTCCTATTTCCATCCAACCTCCTTAATAGAAAAGTGGGGTACCTCCGCGTCATACACGCACGCGTAAGCGGAAAAAAAAGAAGAAGGTATTTATCTATTGCGTAGCATTTCTTTTCTCTCCCGCCGCGGAAGCGACTGTTCATTCTGTGTATTTGTTCTCCTCACCGTGTTTGGGGAACGCTGCTCCACTGAAAGCAGGACGGAGCTTACGCAGACACGCTTCTTACCCCCCCCTTTTTTTTTACTGTGCACAAATCGTGTGCTTTTCATCTTTCACCGGCCGAAAACCGACGTTTTTGTTTCTCCCTTTTCTTTTCTTCGAAACCCTGCTTATTACTATTACAATTATTGAGCCGTTTACTTCCAGACCGGCGAAGGCATCCTGAGCAGCGGCGCAGATCACCATCGGCTACGGTCGACTCCGCCGTTCCGTATCGTTGTGTGGAAGGCACAGTCCCCCCCCGTCGCATTTCCCAGTCGTCTCACTCTCATCTTCCTGGCTCCGCTTACATCAACGGCAACAGCAGAAAGGCTCAAGAGTTCTCAAGGAGGTGGCTGCCCAAGCGAAAGCAGAAAGACGAAACAACGTTGGTAATTATTATGAGTCAGTTCATCTTCAACGGCACGAGCCGTATGCGCAATGTGACGTTCGCACAAGACCACCACAAATCCCGCACGAGCATCATCGAAGATGCGCATCGCCAGCGACTGCGGCGAGAGGAGGAGGCGCGGCGCACGCGGGCTGCCCAGCGCCTGCAACGCGTTATGCGTCAGTGGCTCGCCGGTCTGAAGGTGATGCGTCTGGCACTGAAGAACATCCGCCAGCTCCCCTCTGACCTTGCGAGGCTCCTCGCCTCAGCGACATCGGGTGCTGCTGCTGCGGCGAGACCCGCGAGCGGCCTTGAAGCGGAGCTCACGGCCCGCCTACACACCGCCTGCTGGTTCTTTTCCTATGCGGTGGCACACCCGTCACGGATTCCCGTTCACGGATCCACCGCGCTACACACGTCCCTCGACAGCGACGAAGAGGAAAGTGTGTGGAGAGAAACGGCTAAGCTGCGTTCGCCTGTGACTTTTAAAGGTCTAGCGGAGGTGCAGGCACATCAGCTGCAGGTGCTGCAGCAGTATGGCGGCATCGTGTGCACGGCGCTGCGCTCCTGTGCTCCGGGGGCGAGTCGTGGTGAAGTGCTGGATGCACCAGCACCGCTGTGGCAGCACCTGCTCTCGTCACTCAGCACCAAAGATGTGTCGATTCTCTTGTACGTCCTTCTTCAACAACTACCGGATGTCGTGGTACGGCACAGAGGAGAAACGGTCGCGCCGGCCGCTGGCAGCGTACAGAGCGGCGGTAGCGACACTATCAGTAGAAACGAAAGGTTTTTCAGAGCTCTCATTGGATCGGTTGTAGACGCCGTTGCGGCTCGCAATGCTGCGTACCGTGCTGGCGTAAACGAGGAAGAGGAGAAAGAGGGTGGCAGCGGTGCGAGCACGCCGTGTTTTTCTTTGATTCCTTCTTCTCCGTCCTACGTTGACCGCTGGCCTGCAATCCAGGCATTGACGATGGCTCTTGAATTAGCCTCCCAAGAGCCCGCGCTGTCACAGGAGTGGATCCGGCAGGAATACACAGCGGCACTGCAGCCTCTCTTGAACGCTTTCCCTGCCCCACCATCCATTCCACTTTTGGCAACAGCAAATGAGGCTGCGGCGTCTTCGTTTCCACCGACAATGGCGGAGTCGTCTTCCGCTTTCGCGCGAGTGTGTTGGCGGTGCATGTGCGCCGCATTCAGCGCGGATGAGCACCTGCTCCTCACCACGAATCCCCTCGTTGTCCTGCTGAATGCTGAAGAGGCCGCGCTGTTTGACGGAGACGCGGCGGCAGGTGGGGATGGCGGTCGTGCGTCGTGCGGGTCTGACGCGTGCTGTGCCGTGCTGATCGGAGAGTGCTATGCACGCATCGCCCTCGACACGCGGTTGACCTCCGGCGAGGAGGTGAACGGGATTCGCGGCGGCCCGCTGAGTGCTCGTGTGCTGGGCCGTCTGGTGCGTCTGCTGCCACACGTGCAACAGCTGGTGAAATCCACGGCTCCCTACGCCGCTGATGTCCTGAAGCGCTATCTGTTGAGTGTCAGCTGCCTCAGCGAACGCCTGTGCCGCGAGCCGTTTTTCATTGAAAGCATCCTCGCTGACCATTACGCCTACAACACCGGCCAGAAACACGCGACGCTCGCGGATGCGGCCACCGTTGCCACCACCACGGCGACAACAGCGGCTCAGAATCTGCCTCGTAGTCAGTATCGTCTGTTGTCGTCGTATCTCTTCAGCACGGAAGGCGGACTACGCCTCATGCAACTGCTGACTGCAGAGGACGAGGCGAGGGAGCAGCTGCGGCTGCAGGCGGTGGAGAAGCCAACGGTGGAGGCGCCGTCTGACGCCTCCGCACCCCTCGCAGACGCCCCTCCCACAGGAGAAAACGAGGAAACTCTGAGCAGTGCGGAAACCGCTTCTGCGGCTCCTGGGGTTTCTGCGGCGACTCCGTCCAGCCCCCACACGACCCATTCCCCCACACCTGCGAGCCCCGTCACCGTCACCAGTGCAAGCATCGGACCCGCGGTGGCGTGGCCCACGTCTGCGTTAGCACAGCAGAGCCCGCTGGAAATTCTATGCAACGTCTTCGCCTGGCCCCTCTTCACCTTTTCCAAGCCGGACTACTCCCGTTACCAGCAGGAGACGCTCGCGCTGTGTGCGAAGCTCGTGCGCACCCCGCAGCTCCTGCGCCGCCTGTGGAGTCTGTATTGGCAGAGCTGCGAGGGTCTGCGGGCGGTGCTGCCACCCGGGCCGGTGCTGCAGAAGCTGTGCGCCCGTCCGGTCTGGGGGGCTGAGGAGAGAGCGTCTGCTCCGGCGCCAAAGCAGCAGCGGGGGGCCCACGGGCGGCGCGTACCGGCCGCGGCAGCCACGGAGCCGCTCCTCGCCTCTCTGCCCCGCCTGCCGACGTGGGAGACGCACCCGCGCTACCCCATGTCCTTCTACGACCCTCACCCGTCGCTCTCCATCTTCTTCTTCACCTTGCTGGCCCACTACGTGAACGTCTGCGACTTTGCCGATGAGCTGCGCCGCGGCGGCGACACCGCCGTCTTCTCCGTCGAGGAGTCCTGCGCGCTGATCTTGGCCCTAAAGGAGGTGGTGCACCGTGCCCACTTGTACGGTGTCGTGCCGGACTCCAACGGCGAGGCGGTGGCGCACGCGGCGTGTCTGCTGCTCAGTCGCCTGCATATCGTGAACGAGGCAGACCCTTTTGTGCCGGCGGGCGCGGACGGGCTGTGGATGTCGGTGGGCATGGTGGCCGCCGAGAGTGCCGTCGTCTCGCTCGTGCCGCGCTGGGATGAGGCGAGCGCCGCCGTCGTGGACGAGGAGAAGGCAGCGGTCGAGGAGGAGGTTGCCGCAGGCGAGTACGCGGCCCCTGTCGCGACGAGCATCACTGCCTCTACAGCCGCCGCTGCTGCTGCTGCAGGTCGCAGTAGGGGACTGGGCAGCACAGGCGACTCCGCCGCCGCTGGCGCCGTGGTGCTCTCGCGACTCCCGGGCGACGACCTCATGTTCCACGGCAGCCGAAATTGGGACACCAAAGTGCGCTACATCAAACTGCTGGTGCACACGCCGTTCCTCCTACCCTTTCGGGCGCGGGCGCTGCTGATGTCGGCGCTGCTGGCGTCGCAGGAGGATCAGTGGACGCCCCCGTCCGACCGCCCCACCGTGGTGCACCGCGGCCGCGTCTTTGCCGACATCTACGACCTCTTTCACGCCAACCCCATGAGCTCTAACGTGTATAACATTCGCTTTGCTTCCGAGGACGGCACGATGGAGGCCGGCTACGGCCGCGGCGTCTACCGCGAGTGCATCGTGACGCTGTGCAAGGAGGGCTTTGCGGCCGAGTACGGGCTGTTTCGACAGACCGCGGACGGCTACGTCTTCCCCAACTCCTTCAGCGCCATCGCCACGGGCGACCCGCAGCATTTACAGAAGATCCGCTTTTTAGGGGCCATGGTCGGCCGGGCCCTGCGCGATGGTGTGCTGCAGGACGTACCGTTTGCCCAGCACTTCCGCAACGCGATCCTGGGTCGCCGTAACACGCTGAACAACCTGAAGGGCTTTGACGCCGAACTGTACCACCAACTCATGTCCCTCACGCAGCTCGGCGAGGAGGAGTTGCAGGCCGTCGGGCTAACTTTTGTGTACACCGTCAACTTGCTTGGGGTGACGAAGGATGTGGAGCTTGTGCGCGGCGGCGCGCAGATGGAGGTGACGCCGCGCAACTGTCTCTACTACGTCCATCTCGTGGCGGACTTCAAGCTGAACCGCGAGGCGGCCGATCAGACGCGGGCGTTCTGTGCTGGGCTGCACTCCGTCCTAGACTCGAATCGCCTGCTGCTTTTTGACAGCAATGAGGTCGGCAAGCTCTTTGGGGGTGACGAGAGCGGCGAGATCGATCTGCAGGACTGGAAGGAGAATACGGTGTACGACGGCGCCGAGGACGCCGCAAAGCCGCAGGCGCGTCTCTTCTGGGACGTCGTCGAATCCCTCACACGCAAGCAGCAGAGCCAGCTGTTGAAGTTCGCCACCTCCATGACGCGTCCCCCGCTGCTCGGCTTTAGGTTTCTTTCCCCGCCCTTCAAACTGCAGCTGCTGTCGGCGAATGTGTCGGGCGAAGATCATCTGCCCTCCGCCTCGACATGTTTCTCCACGCTGAAGCTGCCGCCCTACCGTGATTACGCCACGGCGCGGGCGAAGATCATCGCGGCCATCGAGGAAACCGGCACCTTCGAGTACAGCTAGTTGCGAATAACACGTGATACGGCAACGCCCGAGAAGAGCGAGCTAGTGAGTGATTTTTAAAAGGTGTGTGCGTGTGTGTGCGTGTGCGCCGACTGTTGTTTCTTCTGCTCGTCGATGTCCTCTCTATTACTATTATTATTATTATGGCACTTTTTACCCCTACGTTTGGCTTTGTTCTACGTGGTGTTGCGCTCTCGTCCGTGAGCCCTCGCTGACAACAGCGAAGGAGCGAAACAACTGAGAAGGGAAAGCATTGCGGCAGCGCAACTCAAAAGGGGTTGTGGCTTTTTAATTCAATAATAACTACGAAAACTCTCGCGTTCTTCCACCTTTGCGCTCGAAGCCACAAATGGTCTGTGATGAGTCTCTCTCTCTACACCGGTCTTTCTACAAGAAAATGCAGACCAACGTGCTGAGAGGCACCCTAACGTGCCTGACCTCACCTTAAAAAACAGAGAAATAGTATATATATGTGTATCGAGATGACTCGTTATTCAGAGTAACGGGGTGAGCACATCTCACTCACTTGTGATAGGCCCTGCTTTTTCTCTAACGACTTCCTTTTTTTTTCTGCTGTTTCTTTTGGCTTTTACGATCTGCGGTTCACAACCGCTTCTCTTTTTCTAAATTTTCGGATGATCGTCGTTCTTTTCAAAGCATGAGAGTGCACCCCTCACGCGGCGTCTTTCAGGAGAGAAAGGAAGAAGTAGAAGACTGGAGCCCATTGGAAAGGCGCCTAGTGGAAAGCGACGGTTATAGTAACAGCGGAGCGCGACGGAGGAGCTTCTCTTACACAAAAAAACACGGGCAGCTATTAGTTAAATACTCAGCCCTGTTAATCAAAACCATTCAGTCTTTCTCTCTCTTTTTTTTTTATATATTGCCGCGCATGCTGCGCCTGTCTTCACGTGTGTGCGGCAGTTACGTGCTGAACCAGCGCGTCATCGGCGACTGGTGGCAGCCGCGATACCGCGAGCGCGCGCACAACGCCGCCAAAGAGAAGCTGAACGCTGCATTGCAGGAAGGCGCCAATGACGGCCGTTCGCCATCTCCACCTGGCGAGGCCGACACAGCGGCCAAAGACGACGGCGCTTCTCCATTGCCTTCGCTGAGCCTGTACGATGCTAACGCGCTCGTGGCCACCTTCGTAAGTTGTCACAACACCGAAGACTTGAGCGCCACGCTGCAGTACATCCGAGAGCACCTGGGACAGGAGCTGACTCCTTTTCATTTCCACGCTCTCTTGCGCAATTTCAACCACCATCGAGACATGCACAATGCGCTGCAGCTGCTGGAGGTGATGGTGCAGAGCGGCACCATGACGCTCGAGACGTACGCGCGCATGGCAGACTGCATTCATGTGCTGTCGCCACCAGACACGCAGGCCCGCATTCTCCAACTGGTCGGACTGGCGCAAGAAGCATTCGGCGGCCAGGTGATGGCTGAAGAGGCCGGCTCGGAAGGGGCCACCACTGCCATGTACAGCCATAACGAGGAAGGGCGGCGTGCGCGTGAGGCACAAGAAGCGGCAGTATCGTCTCCGACAGAAAGCAGCATGGAGAGGTCCCATTTCCAAACGCAAAGTGCGCCGCTGCTCTCGTCTCTCCTTCATCACCTGTCCACTGCCCAACACGCCGACGCAGTCGCCTCGTGCTTCTTGGTGGCGTTGTGGATAAGTGCCTTGGGCGTGGAGCTGAGTGACTGGGATGTGCTCAACGTTCTGAGCACGACGGTGATCCACGCAGAGCAGTTCCCGCGTCTCTGCATGTTGTTTGGCCACTTCGAGGGCTTTGCCCCGGGCCACGTAAGCGTACAGGCGGTGCTGGACCGGCTTTCGTTGCTGGACGAGGTGAGCTTCAAGGAGCTGTCCGCGGCGACCGAAAGTGCAGGCAGCGGCAGCCACAGCGCAGGTGGTGCCTCTTCTGCGCACGACCATTTTGTATCGCTGGTTGCCGCCATGCGGCGCTCTCTTACCGCCGTGGGCGGCGACGGTGTCTTGACGGCGGTCGTTCCCTTTCCACTTATGAACGCGCAAACAAACGACATGGAGGAGCTTCTGTTGAGCGCGCTGCGTCCGCTGATGCGTGATGGCGTCGGTGCGCACCGCTACAACGCAGGACACTTGCTGCACGTTCTCAGTCTGGTGAGCAGCACCGCGAGAGATGACCTAGGAGCCGTGCAGATGTTGGTCCGTAGCATTCGTGAGCAGGAGCTGCAGGAGCAAAAGCTTCAGCAGCAGGATTCTGGTTTCGTTCGGTCAGTAGACGCGGCTACCGTGCCATCGTCGTCTTCGCCGTCGTCCTCGCATGTGGGCGTGGATAAAGCGAAGCGTGACGGCGGCCCTGCTGGTGAGCCCTTCGCCGTCCCGGTGCAGCACCTCCTCGACATGGCCACCCTTCTGAACCGCACGAGTGCCTCCATGCTGCGGGAGGTGCAGCAACCTCTTCGCGGTGCCATACGGCGGTTGGTGGGCGAGTTGCCGGATGGGCCGAGCGGCGATGGCGCGGCCGACTCGTGGACGGCCGTCTCAGCGTCCTGCAGTCCGCCCATCGCCACCGCCCGTGACCTCATGAAGCTCAGCAACTACGAAACGCAGTTCCTTCGCACCACAGCGGAGGCGCGGGAGGTGCTGCGGCACGCCATTGACTCCGGCAGCGCCACCAACAGCCACGGTTGGCTGCCGCGCGGCACCCAACTCATGTTTCTGCAGCTCGCCGAGTTCTGCTGCCGCCACCCCCCTCGCAACCCGAAGCTAACCTCCGCTGGCCTGCAGGAGCGAGCGAAGTGGGCATGTTACCTGGACGCGCGTGACACGTCGCTGGCCCTCTTCGGCTCAGCGCGGCAGTCTCGTGACTCGATGAAGCACCTCTTCTACCACGACAACCAACTCCCTGCGCTGCGGTCTGACGCCGTCGTTGCGAAGGACTTCGCCGATGTGCACCGCATCTTCTTCGGCTCCACCATTCCCCCGCCGTCTTCTTCATGTGCCTCGCAGATGGAGCTGCAGCAAGCGCTGATGCGTACACGCACAACGTTGCCGCACACCGGCAGCAGTGAGGCGAGCGTGCCGCGGTATCTGTGGGACCCCGCGGTGTACAACCCCTACCCGGCAGCGCAGCTTGCGAACAACTCCGCCGAGTTTCGCAACCTCGACGGCAGCGTTCGCGGTGCCTTCACCGCCGCAGAGATTGAGCAACTCGACCCCGCGCTGGGTGAGGTCGCGAGAGGGGAAGAGGAGGGCGAAGTGACGGACGCCTCGGAGTTCTTTGTGGAGCTGTGGCACGCGCTGCTCGACAAGACCACATCGGTGGGGAGCAACCCTGTGTGGTATCTGCAGAACACCGGCATGTACCTGCTGCTCGTCCGCTGTCTCCTGCATCGTTTGGATTGGGAGGCCGCGGTGCACCTCACACGCAAGATGTCGCAGCACACCGCGTACAATTACATGATGGACCACGAGCTCACCACTATCTTTCGCGAGATTGGCGATCCCGCAGGGTGCTTGGCGTTTAAGGTTGCAACGAAGCTGTTCGATGGCCGCATCATCAAGGACGGACCGACGAAGCGGGATAGGTTTCACCAAGAGCAGTTTAACTGAAGGAGGCGGATGGCGACTTTCTTTGGTTTCTGAGGAGAGATGGGATTGGCAAGAAAGGTAAACGTCCGCGATAGGAAGTGCAACAGTGCGTCCCGAGCAGCTTCTTTTTTTTTTAGGTAAAGGACCTTTCACGATTGCGGCTGCTCGGCTTTCCTTTGTGACGCCTGCAGGGTGTCACGCACAATTCAACCGCTCAGTATCGCCTGCGTGGTGCAGTGACGGTTATCACAGCAGGTAATGCAATGGAAGCGTCAACTATCTGAAACGAAAGCAAAAGTATACACCGCGCAAGATGTGCCGAATGTATCCAGACGTATAGACAGAGAAGTCTTCTCCTGCTTGTGCGCATTACGCTGCTCTTCTGAAGGTGTTGGCAGTGGATGGATTGAATTCTCCCTCTCCAGTACGTTTCTTTGCGACGCAAAGAGGTTTGAAAGAGGCATAAGAAAAATAACGTGGGCGGGTGTCCGCTGCTGGGTACACCGGCCTGAGCACTACGCGGAGTAATCTCAGCGCAAGTGCATCGTGTTTACCCCCTCTCCTCTTCCTCCTCCTCTGCAACCACTCTCACTTCTTCTTTTTTTTTTCTGCCTACTGTGGTTCTCACTTCTTGTTCATACATTTATTTTCACAACCCGGCTTGTGAGCGCTTGTTCCTCTGTTTTTGTTTCTGTCTTTCAGTTGTTTCGCTTTCTCTTTACCTTTCTCTTTCCAACACGCACGTTGCTTGTGTTGCACAAGTACCTCTGCACCTTACCTTCCATCTTGTAACACAGTAAAGTACTTCTTCCACACCTTCTTTTACCGCTTTCTGTCAAGATGCCGCGCGTGACGCTGTCGCCTGAGCTGACGGGCGTGACGGTGTACAACGACAGCGCGCAGCTGTCGTTCTCGGCACAGGTGCCGCTGCAGGCGTCCACCGCGATGGTGGTCGTCTTGGAAAACATGGAGCGGTACGGCAACGTGGACTGGTCGACGCTGCAGCTTCGTGTCGATCGCGACACCGATCCCGCCGTCGCGTCCGCCGTGCTGCTTCAGAACATCAATCCCATCCACGACACAGTGACCGAGGACGTGCGCGCTGATGTGCAGCGCGTCCAAGACGAGTTGAAGGCGATCGAGGAGGAAAAGGCGGTCTGCCAGGAGGAGCTGGAGATTCTGCAGGAGACGTGCGAGCACCTGGACGAGATCCAGCACTACGTGCACGCGAACGCCTTTTCCGTCCCGAACCAGAATGACGAGAGCGGCCAAAAGTACTTCCAGAAGTACCTGCAGAACACGGCGAACTGGTCCTCGACCGGCACCTTCTTTGCCTCACGCAAGGCAGCGGCGCAGCGCAAGACGGCCACGCTGCACGTCGAGATGGAGGAGATCGAGAAACGGCGCGGCGCGGCGTGGCGCAAGCTGAGCGACCTCGGCGGCGACTCTGGCGTGCGCACGCACCTGAAGAACACACTGGAGGCGACGCTGGTGGTGGCCGACTCGGTGCCCGCCGCGACGAAGCTGCGGCTGGAGATGTCGTGTGTCGTGTCCGGCGCGGGGTGGTCGCCGCTGTACGACCTGCGCGTCGACTACGCCACCGCGATGATGGACGTCTTCTACTACGCCAACGTGCGGCAGTGCACGTCGGTGGATTGGGAGAAGGTGCGGCTGCGTCTGAGCACCGCCACGCCGCACACGGGCGGGTCACCGCCGCCACTGTGGCCGCAGTGGAAGATCTCTCTGAGCCCTCCTCCTCAGCCACGCCCCTTCAGAGCTGTGATGAGGAACGCCAGGATGAAGAGGGCAGGAGGCTTTGGCGGAGGCGCTTCCAATGGCATGCCCGCTGCCGCCTGTGCGCCGATGCTGGAACAGGCTGAGGTGGAGAGTGGCGGCAGCTCCTCCAGTTCGACGGTCTACGCCATTCCCGGACTCGCCACGGTGCGGCACAACAACGTGGAGGTGAAGGTGACCGTCGCCCACGAGCGCTTCCCGGTCAAGCTGCAGTTTGTCTCCATCCCGAAGCTGGACCCGCTGACGCACCTGAGCGCCACGGCCGTGAACTCCACCGACTTTGAGTTCATCGCCGGCCCGTCGAAGGTGTTCTACGGCACCACCTTTGTCAACCACTCTCAGCTGGGCAACGTGTCGCCGGGCGAGGAGTTCCAGGTCTCACTCGGTGCCGATGAGACGGTGACGGTGAACCGGTCGCTTGTGCGTCGCGGCGAGTCGGAAATGACGGCCTTCTTCTCCGGCAGCAAGTCACAGCTGGAGTTCCACCACGCGTACGAGGTGAAGTGTGGCGCGTTGGCCGCGAGCGGTCCAGTGACGGTGGTGGTGAAGGACAACTACCCGGTCTCGGACGACTCGGAGGTGACGGTGTCGCTGAAGGAGCCGGTGCCGACGGACGGGGACAAGCCCTCATCGGTGAAGGGGGCGACCGTGACGGTGGACGAGGACACGCACGAGATTGCGTGGACCTTCCAGATGCAGAAGCAGGAGAAGAAGCACTTCGACATGGTCTTCATCGCCCAGTACCCGGAGAAGACGGACACGTTCGGTCTGGATTAAGCGCATCTTTCGTGTGCGTTTGCACCTAACGGTGCCGTACGAAAGAAAAAGCTTGTGCAGATATAAAAACACCGCAGACAGTCACTTTTGCCGATTTCTCTTCTTTTTTTTTATTTTCTTTGTTTCTTTGAAGTGAAAAGCTCACCGACGCCGTACTTCACGTTCTTCACGCTTCGTTCTCGCTGTCAAGCGTTCTTCTGTTTATTTATTTGCATCTATTATCTGCATTTTGTTTTCTTTGGCATCGTGCCTTTTTTTTTTGCTTTTAAACGCCTTTATCGCCTCTGTTAGGCTTGTCTTTCTCGTCATCGGTTTTTCTTTGTTTTCACGGATTTTGCGTTTCGCTTTACACTATCCGGCAGTGCGTCTCTGCGCTGTTCATTCCAGCGGAAGACGAGAACACTGACGAGCGTGCACTCGCAACTTCGCCGCATGCGCAGTGCGCCGCTGAGAAAGAAGGGAAAAAGAAAAAGACAGGCAAACAAACCGGCAACAAATTCCTTTCCACTGGAATTCCGAAAAAAAAAACCACATTTACCTTTTTGCCTCTATATCCACGGTTGTTTTCTTCTCTTTCCCTTCAAGATGCTTACTTCCATCAATTCTCCTCTTGTTTTAATTATCAAAGCGTGAGCGTCGTGAGTTCCTGTTCTACAAACGGCAGCAGCCACACACCTGGAAGGGTACCCCTCCCCTCACAAAAAAGAGGGGGTTTTCTCCTTCCTTTCTGGGTTGAGGGAGGGGGTAGTTTCACAAAGGCTGCGGCCTGTTTTTTTTTTCCTTATTCCCAACGCTGGTGAGCTGCGTTTCGCGCAAAGCACGTGATGCCTTTTTCTCTTCCCTTTTTGCGTGGCGAAAGATGCTCGTGACGGTACATGCGAGATACCTAGAAGAGAGAGAAGAGTGCCTTTTTTTTTCTACTCCTACGCATTTTTTCGGCTCTCCTCCTCTCTGCCATTTGCTGCTTTTGGCCACTTACTTGCGTTTCCTCCTCTTCACTTTTGAATCGATCTCGAAATATCCCATTCATCTTGCCTTCGGTTTCTTGCACACTTCTTCTTCAAATAATATTCAAGTACACGAAGGACCACAAACGACACTTCAACGCATATAGGCAAACGCAGGAAGCAAGTTGTAGCGTGATCGCCACGACAAAATAATAAAAGAAAAATGGAGGAAGTCAAATGCTGCCTCCTCGGCTTCAACTCGGAACTTCTAGAGCAGGCTCTGGATTCCTCCTCTACTCCAAGTGCGGCCCTCCCGACGGACAGCGAGGCAGCTGCCGAGACACACCTGCGTCTCTACTGCCAGTCCTTGCCGTTTCACCCAACAGAGCAGGCGCTGCTGCAGCGTGTGCTCCCTCTAGGGCGGAGCTATCACCTACTGCAGCGGGCCGCGCAGGACGTGGCAGTCGGTCGCACCGTAGGTCTCTACCCCGCTGCGATTGGGAAGGGCATCAAGAAGATTCTCGAGCACTACGTCGAAGCCGTGAAGGCAGCATCTACCCCGTCTGCGCTCTCCGCCCTCCCGGCCACGTACGCCATGACCTTCGCGCTGCTGGAACAAATTGTAGAAGTGCAGCAGCGCGCCGAGGTGTGTCTGCCGCTGCTTGACCGCTTCCTGCATCATCAGGAGGTCCCCGCCGTGTTTCGTCGGCTGCTGGGCGAGAGTGTGTGGCTGTCGCTGTTGTACACCACAGCGCACTACGTCGCCCACGGCGTGGTGCTGCATGCGCGGCCAGACTACTTCATTTCTTTGCAAACACGGCTGTCCAACGCGGCTGCCACGTCGTCGCCATCTCTTACGGGTCCGGCCAGGCCCAGCGCGGGACCCAGCCCCCAACCCGTTCCACAGCCAAGGGAGGAACACACGCTGTATGTGGACCGCCTGCCGCGTGGCGTGTCCACCGACCTCGGGCTGCTCATCCTCGCTGCCGGCAAGGAGCGACGGGTGCTGCTGCGCGACGCGGACGTGCAGAGCGGCAGCGACTACCTGGAGCAACTGGCCCTCGGCTCTCAGGACGAGGCCGCCAACGCCGTCTTCCACTCCATCTTCAACGTGCAGCTCTGCCACGGCGGGGTCTTGGCGACGGAGGAGCTGGCGGCACGCGTGGAGGCGGCCAAGACGCTGTGGTCGAAGGCGCTATGGATGAAGGTGGGCGATCTGCCTGCGCTGTTGGCGCACCTGACGGCACTGCGGAACGTCTTCCTGTGCCATCGCGGCGATGTTTGGTACGCCTTTGTGGAGCGCGTTCTACCCGTCCTGGCAAATGCCAATCCGCCGCCGCCGCAGCGCCTCAAGACGAACACCACCTCCACCGACACTGCCAACTTTCATCTGCTGGGGACTCCATCGCTCAATAACGAAGACGAGGAGAATGGGAACGAGAAGGGCGATGAGGCGGGAGCGGAGGACGATGCGCGGACACGCGCCTCCCTCGCTGCAGCGGCGGCGGCGCGCTATGCCTTTCTCCAGCGCGCCGCCGCCGACGCCTTTCTCTTCGCACTCTCCGTCGCGAACCTGCGCGACGTGCCGTCGTACGAGACATTCACGATGCGTGTGTCGTCCAGCGGCGTCGAGCAGGCGGATGCGGCCTTTACGAAGGGCAGCACAGCGAAGGCGTTGACCGCGACTTTGGCCGCCACGACCGGCGCGCAGGCCAGCCGACAAAGGCGTGGCGACGGAGCAGCTTCGACGGAGGACATGGCGAGGCATCTGCTGTACATTGTGAAGTCCATGTATGTGCAGTACGTCCCCCCGCAGGGACTACCCCTGATTGTGTCGCAGAAGTCGATGCACTACTACCAGCGCCTCCTATCTTTTCACCTCTCCCTTCGTTTTGCACTGCAGGCCCTGGCGGTGACCCGGACACGCTTCTCGGAGGCGCTCCTCACCAACACGAAGCCCTCAGCTGATCTGCGCCGTGCCTTCACAGTCTTTCACCTTCTTCACTTTCTCGAATCCACCATCGCCTACTACATGCAAGTCGACGTGATCAACGTGTGCACCGCACGGCTGGAGGAGCAGCTGTCCTCGTCCGCCTGCGCGAGTGTGGAGCAAGCAAAACGGCTGCACGATCACTTTATCTGGAGCGTCTCCGAGGCATCCTTTCTCACCGACGGCTCGGAGGCGCTCCTGCAGGCCTGCCAGTCGCTCAACACCTGTGCCGTCACCCTCTACACGATGTGCACGCGGTACTGCATTCCGTACTGGGCCGTTGCGGGCGTCAACGAGACCCCGATCGAGGTGCGGGCGACGCTGGGTGCGCTGGAGGTGCGTGTGCAGCAGGACGTCGTCGCCGTCTTCACCGGGCACCTTGGCCTCGGCGGCCGTCAGTGGGAGCGTGCGCTGTGGGGACGATTAGACTTCAACAAGTTCTTCTCGCAGCATCGCTCGAGGCCTGCGGTGCCGACGCAGCTGCGCAGCGGCAGCGCATCCGCCGCTACCGTCTT
Source organism: Leptomonas pyrrhocoris (assembly GCF_001293395.1). Classification (NCBI taxonomy): domain Eukaryota; phylum Euglenozoa; class Kinetoplastea; order Trypanosomatida; family Trypanosomatidae; genus Leptomonas; species Leptomonas pyrrhocoris. The sequence goes on from NW_015438360.1 coordinate 939,750, forward strand.
TCCGCAGCCCAGCTCCACCGCCGTCGCCACTGCTGCCGCTGCTGCTGCTGCTGTCCATCCTCACAGCAGCAGCAGCAGCGGGGCTGGCGGGCGGGCTGGCGGGACGGGAAAGGCGATGACACCGCGTCGTCCCCGAGCACCTTCGAAGCGAGCGGGTGGTGAATAATGGAAGAGACTCTTTTCGAAGGAGTCGTTCATGTAGGCGTTGTGGGGTTGTGGAGATGACGCCGTGGTAGTTGAGGCGCGGGAGGCCTTGGGAGGGAAGGGAGGAGAAGAAAAAGAGGCTACGTCATTCGCGCGATTTCCCTTTTTTCATTGTTGACGTGTCTGCTGTCCTTTGTTCGGCTGGCTTTTCCGGTGCGCCCTTTGGAAGGGACAGGTTCTGTTTCTTCTTCAACGCACAGAGTTTGCGGACCTGGCCCGCAACGCACTAGCGTACATCATCGTGGTCACACCCGTATAGAACCATCTACATAGAATCCAATGCAAGGCGACACCAGATCCAGTTCCATTTTCACCATTGCTCACATTGTATCTGAATGCTTTGAAAAGAAAACTGCTTCTACTGGCTAGTCGATTAACGTGTGGTTTGAGGGAGGTTCTTTTAATCCCTTTCCCTCATTCCTGGTGCCACGATCAAACATGAATCGCCTCTTTGCTTCTTAGCCAACGTGAGGAGGCGTACGGAACACCGTCGTCTTGTGCACGCCACCCGACAAGCTGGAGGACACTCGATGACAGGACTCACAGAACTCGTCGTTTCAACTTCGTCTCTGCTGCTCCCTCATTTTTTCTTTCTAGTCCGTATTACGCACTAGATGCTGGACATCAACGTAGCGCGTATGCATCTACATCAATATATTTTTATATAGACAAACGCATTCGCAGAAGTAACTGATTGCATCAGTGAACAGCCTTCTTTTTTTCTTTCGTGCCCTTTTGATTCGTTTTTCTCTCTTCCCTTTATCATTGACGCATCAACGTAAACTTTTACTTTCGTGCTTTCCTCCGGTTGCTTTACGATTTACTCTTCTTTCCTTGTAGACGTGGCGCACGTCTTTGTGTGGCTGACTCACATTTTTCTGACAAGTCATCTCCAACCTCTGTCGTGCGACCTAACTTTTTTTTCCCTTTAAATCCCTTCCTCAAATAGCGCGGTCTTCAAGATGAGCACCGACGACTCAATCAGCGGCGGAGAGGAGCGCGCCTTCTTGGAAGCAGTCCCACCACCGGCGCACAACGACCCCTTTGATGCCTCAGCCCGTCCCGCGGTGCCTCCGGCAGCGACCCGCGTGACGCGCTCGCAGGCCCTCGCGCGGCTGCGTCGCGGCGAGACGATCAACGACGAGGCGGCCGCCGTCCCGACCCCCACCGCTGCCCCGCGCAGCGGAAGCAGCTCGTTCGACAAGGCGCACGACAGCGCCATGGACGGTCTGATCGACACGTCCGCAAAGAAGTCGTCGGATGACACGTCGTCGCACGCGGCGGCAGCGGGAGGGGTAGGCAGGAACACCGCTGCCGCCGCCGGCACCGTAAACGGTAACGCGGGTGCGCCGGGTGTCGCCTCCCGCGGCAGAGAAGAAGGGCGGATGCGCAAGTTGGGCGACGGCGACGCGGCTCCGTTTGGCGACAGCAACGTTGGCACACGTCGTCACCGCCACCAGGACGGGAGCGACGGAGAGGGCGACGAGGACGCGGACGACGAACACGGCGGCGTCTTCGGGAACACGGAGGGTGCGGAAGAGGGTGAGGCGGAAAGTGAAAATCGAAGGGGCTCTGCGGCTACGACCCGTCCTTCGAGTGGACTGACCGGCGTAGCGCCCTCCGCCGCGCGTGACTCGACCCGGCCGCGCCGTACCCGCGACGGTCAGCGACTGGCCGCCGCGGCGCTGCCCCGCATGCTGGCCCTGCAGCGCGCCTTCGAGACGGAGGCACCGCACCTCTACGAGTTCTGCTGCACGCAGGTGGTGGAGTGGCCGGCGCTGGCGATCGAGTGGATTCCCGATCGCGCCTTCAGCGACCCAGAGCGGGACTACACGCTGCAGTACATCGCCGTCGGGACGCAGGTGCACCCGTCAAGTGGGACGCCAAATACGGTGAAGGTGATGGAGGTGGCCGTGCCGGTGCCGACGATGAAGGACGTCATGTACGGCCTCTACGGCGACGACGACATTCATGGCGCGGAGGCCGACGACCCGGAGCTGCAGGAGTTCGTCGATCCTGGCAAGCGCTTCGTGAACGTGAAGGGCCACTTCCACTGCGAGCAGACCCTCACGATGGACGCGCCGGTGCTGAAGATACGCGCAATGCCGGCGGAGACGAACATCCTCGCGGTGAAGACGGCGTCGGGCTTTGTCGGTGTCTACAACACGGTGCAGGAGCTGCAGGAGGACGCCGCCGGCCGCACCGTGCCGGATGCCCTTCTGCGCGGACACAGCCGTGGCGGCTTTGGGCTGAGCTGGAACACGCTCAAGCCCGGCTACATCGCCAGCGCCTCCGACGACGGCTACGTCAATTACTACGACATCAGCCACCGCCTGACCATCGACTTGCAGCAGAACACCGCGATGGACCCCGAGCTCACGGGCCCAGAGACGCAACCGATTGAGCGCCTTGTCGGCCACCGCGATATCGTGACGGACTGCTCGTGGCACTCGTCGCAGAGCCACCTCTTGGCCTCCTCCAGCATGGACGGCGATGTGCGCATTTGGGATATTCGCATGAGCGCCGGCAGCAGCACCATCCACTCGGCCCATCCAAACGGTGCGACGGCCGCGCAGTTCCACCCTGTCGGCGCCTTCCAGCTGGCCACCGCCGGCGCGGAAGGCAGCGTTCATCTCTGGGATATCCGCCGCACGGCGGACCCGGTCGCCGCGTTGAATTACCACGGCAGGTCCGTGATGGGACTGCAGTGGTCGCCGTCGAAGGAGACGGTGCTGGCGAGCTACGGCGACGACGGCCGCGTCGTTCTGTGGGACTTGGCGAAGACTTCGTTGCCCCTCGCCTACTCAGAGGACGGGGTGGCGCCGCCGGAGGTAGCATTTGTGCACATGGGCCACGTCGGCCGCGTGACGGACGCCTCGTGGAACAGCGTCAAGACGGAGGACTGGCTGCTGGCCTCCGCAGACACCACCAATGGCCTTCATGTGTACCGCCCATCGCAGAAGGTGATGCAGGACTACCGCATGTTTGAGTAGAGGAGCACGTGGCTGCCAAGCAGGTGGTTTTTTTTTTTCATATGTCAGCAAGGAAGTGGTTCTGTACGTGCTTTTTGAGAAGTGCTCTTCCCCCTTCTTTCTTCTTCATTTCTTTTTCTCTTTCTCTTTATTATCATTATTACTTTCTTTTTTCGCAGTAGATACGTATGCTTCTCCTGCGTGCACGCGCGCTCCATTGCTGTTGTCTTTGTTGCTGATATCTCCTTTTGTTTGCTTTTCCGCTTTCCATTGTTCTCTTTTTCTTCTTCTATTTTCCCTTTGCGAATCGCGGCAGGGCTGAACCACAAAACTGTTTGCATCTGCTTGTCGCCACAGTTCAGAACGCCCAAGGCAGTGAAGGGGGAGGGCGAGGAGAAGAAAGAGGGAGGCGTTTCTTCTTGTTGAAAATCAGGGTTCTCTCGGGGGTTTCTCCTTGTCTGCGCCTGGTTTTGCTTGTTTGTGCCGATGTCGTTTTCTGAACTCAATAAGGGTGAGGAAGGGGAGACTCAAGCTGCGGAGAGAACACCGTAGGCTGGCGTTGCCCTGCATTCCGGTGCTTCCCGAAAGCTCTCTTTATTTGTGGCGTCTCTTTTGCTGACTTGTTTTTTCTTGTTTTTGCAGTAAATGTGGCACTTTCTACGGTGGGCTTTTTTTAATTGTTTGCGTGATGTACTCCGACACGTCGTTTGTTCGTGTCCGACGGCTGCAAGACGACTCGATCACTCCTTCTTTTTTTTTTCTTTCTCTCTCTCTTGTCCACCTCTGCGGGTTGTTAAAGAAGGAGAAGGCGGTGCTTTTGCGCTCTCTCTTTCTCTATTTTTCTGCGTTTTCACACCTTTAAAAGAAACCTTTGTTCTTGCTGTTGTTGGTGCCCCTCTCTTCCCGGGCGGAGAAAAAGGCGGCTGCATTCACGCGTGATGTATTAAACCGAGGGGTACTTCTCTTTCTTCCCCCCTTCCCCCCTCACGTTGACAAACGGGCGAATATGTGCCTTTTACATATGTGTATTCTGTTTTTTTCTCTCTTTTTTTTATTTTTACAGTCCTGAACGGTGTAGGGGTTTCGGTTAACCCTTGGTGTGTGTGTGTGTGTGTCACGCTCGATCGTTCGAAATAGAAAAGCTGGAAAGGTGGCGGGCTTCAGCGATCCCCCCTTTTTCCTTTTGTTTTGGCCGTGGTGGCTGCTCCGTTAGCTTTATGCTTCACTGAGCATCAGAACTGCCGCAGTTCTTCACACGCGAAGAACGCACATGTCTTTTTTTTTGTTTCGTGATGGCTTGCACGCGTCTAGTGTGTCCATCAACGAAGGTCCTGCTCGTCCGCAGAAGAAAGACAAAAGCAACAGCAGCAAAAAGAGAGAGCCCTCAAGTAGTTCTTCTTGCCATCGATCGCAGCTCTCAGCTGTCCACGCTTCCCTTTCCCTTCTATCTGTCTCTCTGTGTCTCTCTTTTGTTGTTTGTGCTCGTCTTCTGCCGTAGAAACGGTTGTTTGCTTACCCCCCCCCCCCCCGTTGCCTGGCTTGGTTTGCTTTCTTCCAAGTTTTAGTCGCTGTCTAGACAATGAGGAAGGCTGCGGCGTAGATCTCGGTTCGAGCCAATCGTCACTCCCGGGCACTGCCTTACGTGTGGTTCGTCCTGTGCTCTTCTTTCCCCATGCTGACTTGCGCACTTCCATAGTCAGAAAGATAGAAATAATAATAAAAAAAAACAAGGCTTGTTCACTGGCAGCGAAGACGAAGGCAAAAGGAGGACAAAAAAAAAGGTCTTGTCGAATTCTGCTGCACGTGACAGCTCTTCCATCTCTTCTCTTCCTTTTTTTGCCTTTAGTGGCGTCTGGAGAATCGTGCGCTCTCTTACGCCATTCACTCTCCTGATTGAATGCCCAACAGAGCTGCGAGGCGTCGTCGTGGGCGGCGACACCGACGCTCTCCTTCCGTGGAAGAGCCGCGTGGTACCACGAGCCGCAAACGTCACCGCTCGCGCAGCCGCGGCAGCTCCAGCGGCACACCTGAGCGGCATCACCGCCAAGGCGAAGGAAGGAACCACCTCGATTCTTTGGATGTCCCAAACGCGCGCAACGACGATGATAGTCAGCGTACGAAAGACCGTAAAAAGCAGCGGCGGGAGCACTCACCTCTCTACCACGCGACACCCAACATGGGTCAGCACCGAAGGACAAAGGAGGAAGGTGTGGCTGCACAGCTGCGCGGCCACCCTCATTCTCCACGGGCCCGGTCCTTCCCCACGACGGGCCGCAGGTGCCCCCCCCTGTCGTCCCCACACTTCACGAAGCGGCAGAGCTCACAAGAGGACCGGTCCTCGCGACGCCACCGGCTCCGAAGTTGCACGTCGAGACGGTAGAAGAACGTCGGCACCTGACTCGCTTTCCCGTGCCCTCCACTACTTCGGTGGAGGACCTATGGGCACCGGTGCTGGGCGACTCCCTCGGCGCCGGCATTCTCGGCGATGGTGCACCGTCGCTGCGTCCGCTGCTGCCGCCAGTGCTCTCCCAACGTCCGCCCACGCCAACGTTGCTCCCAATGGCTGGCGCCGCCTCGCCGCCTTCCTCGGGTCCTTCTTCTCTTCCCCTCTCACCAAAGGTCATTCCGTTCTCCTACGACGAGTATGTAAAGTGGTTATACACCGCACCAGCGAGGAGCGGGATCGGCGGTGCCACAGGCAAAGATGTCGGTCTGCAACGTCACATGGAAGGCGCACCACCGTCCGATAGCGCAGCAGGAGCCGCCACACCGTCCGCGCCACCCTCCCCCCTTTGTGAGATCCCGCAGCACCCCACTCCCCACGTGGACACCGCTGCCTCCTCGGCGCTTCCTGGCGATGAAATCGGGTACGAGCGCAATTTTGCTGTCGCGACGAATTGGGAGGCGGTGGTGGCGGCCCCTCCACTGGTGCCGTTCACCCCTCTCCTTCCCTCTGTCTGGGCAAGTCGTTCACCCGACCAGCAGGGCGGCCGTGTTTCAAGCGCCACGTCCCTACTTCACCCAGGACGCCAGTCGTTGTCTGTGAAGACGGCAAAACAAGGCGGTGAAGCGGATGGAGTAGGTCCCGCCACCCCGATGAAGAGTGGGTCGGAAGGACTGACGCAGAGTCCAGTGTTGCAAGAAGCCTTGCGTTCGACAAGCATTCTGCCAGCTGGCACAAGTGTGCCCGCTGCGATATCGATGGACGCGTCGCAGGCAATTTTTTTGTCTTCCCCTTTGCATCCAGCGGTGGAGAGCGGACAGGTCCACACTGTTCGCAACGCTGCGTCCCCTGCACTTTCTCCGCAGTGGGGCGAGGACGCAAAGGACGAAGGACTGCGGGCTTTTGTGAAGCACTTTCAACACGGGAAGGTGCACACGCGCCCGCCGTGGTTTCTATGTTCCACGCTGCTGACCAACTGCGAGCACCCCTACTACGTCAATTGGTTAGATGAACTGCAGCTCGGGAGTGTGGAGGAGGAGCTTGCGTGGGCGAGGGCGACGCAGGGCAGCGTGCTGGGCGACCCATCGCAGTTCCAGTAGCAAAAAAGAAGGAAAGAAAGAAAAAGAGCAGAAGCATCTTTTGAGGGGGAAAAACGAGACCGCTTAGCTCTTGCATTTTGCACAGACTTACACAACTTGCTTCGCCCTTCTTTGGTTGCGGATAGCGACCTTGGCGTCGATGAGGAAAAAATCGAATACGATGTCTTTCCCACACTGGAGTACGCCGCTAAACCTGATCTCGTTCTTTGGTGATACGGATCCTTCTAGTTGTCACGATAGTGTTCTCCGCTTATTTTACTTTCTCTCTCATACCGCTTTTCTTTCCTTCATCTCGCTCTTATCGCACTCCGCGGAACATCAACGCCGTCTACGCTTCTGCCTCATCTTTCTCTCCTCTCCCTTTTGCCAGTTTCACCCACTCAACAAGAAGCACAGAAAAGTAGTTATCCTTTTTTTTTGGTTTACGCAGCTCAACGCATTCCAACTCAGAGCATTCTATCGCTTTGTAATACACTTATTTCGCTTTCTTTTAAAAGTCAAGAAAGGCTCTCTCTTTGTCCTGTCTCGCACACCATGCGCCGCTCCATCAGCAAGCTGAGCCTCAGCGCCCTCCGCGCCTGCCGCGTTCCTGCTGTGTTCACGCTGGCCACCCTGCGACTCACGCAGACACCGCATGCACGGAGCTGCACTGCTGTTGCTGCGGGTGCGCTGACGTTGCCGCGGCGGTTTGCGAGCGATGCCGCGCTGGCCGACGCGACCCGCCGTGAGTTGGAGGAGGAGATGGGTCGTAGCGACAAGCCGGAGCAGCCGACGCCGCCGGCTGGGTGGCAGGTGAGCCGCAAGCCCGGCACCTGCACCTTCGATATGACTAAGAGTTACGAGGGCGAGGAGCTGGTCGTGCGCTACAGCACCAACCAAGACTCCGATAAGGCGAACAGCCACGACATCTACGTCTACGTCAAGCAGAAGAGCGGTCAGACCATGCAGACCGACCTCAGCATTGAAGAAGGTGAGCTGGTGCTGAACAACATCCGCTTCTACGATAATGCGCAGCTGGCAATGGACATGAGCGCCGAGGGTGCAGCGAAGCGCGAGGAGCTGTACACCGGGCCGCTGGTGCACGAGCTGGACTACGACATGCTGAACTGCGTCATGACCTACCTGGAGAAGCGCGGCGTGGATGAGAAACTGGGCGAGTTTGTGATTCTGTATAGCTTCTGGGCGGAGCAGCAGGACTACGAGGCGTGGCTGTCCACCATGAACAAGTTCGTGTCGTGAAAGCCGAAACAAGAAGGAAATGTTGCAAGGAGCTCAGCGCAACGCCTTTTTCTTTGGTATGGGAGTGTTCACAGGTTAAAAAAAAAGAAAATATGTTTGATACAGCTGGAAGTTGGCAATCAATGGGTGACGTGTGAGGCGACGGCGAATAGTGGAGAGGGCTTTTTGCCTTCTACAGCGGCACATCATCTTGTGGAGTCGAGAACCATCATTCTTTCTGTGTTTACAGACGATTTGGGATTGCCGGAACGATACGAGAAGAATGGATTAAAAGTCAGGACACGACTTAACGTGCTATTCACATTAACAGCAGAGTCACGGCGGAATATTTTCTTCGTGCGACTCCTCCTTGAGCAACTTAAAGAGCTTTGTACACCTCTTTGAAGAGGAAGGCAACGTATTACAAGGAAAAATCATAGACACTCACAGACACACACAGACACATGGAAAGAAGGGAAAAGCCGCACAAGCCGTGAAACTCCACGGACAATACGGCATGTGGGCGGGTGGGTGAGATTCGCATGTCATTCCTGAATCAGGGTGGCCCTCATCAGCATGCATCATCCACTGCGCTTCTGCACAGCTTTTTTCGAACGAAGCGGTGTTACATCATTCATGCAGTCGAATTTATCATAGTTGAGGTAGTAATGGAAGCGCAGCATTTTTTTCTTTTTAGAGGACTGTTCACAGGATAATGAATGCATGGGCGTTTCGCGAAGTGGATTAAAAAAGAATAAAAGCACGTGCAATGTTCTGTTTTCGAACTCATGCAAATGTCGTCTTTATGCCTTTTTCTCTCTTTTTCTTTTTCGACCCGTTTAATGTGCTCCTGCGAATCAGCTCTTATTCTTCTTCTGTGTCAAACCGTAGAAGTTATACAACTTGTTGTTGCACATCGCCGTAGTGAAGTGTTTCTCAACGAACTTAATTGCATTTGTCATGCGTTCCGACAGCGAGTATGCTGGGGGTATTCCAGTGGTTGTCAGCCTCGCCGAGGAGGACGTGCTGCACCCCACGGAGCGGCCCGCGCCTGCCGCGTTTGTGCTGCCGCGCACGACGATGTTGATCGCCGTGGTGCGTGACCTACTGCAGCTCTTCCGCCCCTACGCGGCAGCCCTGCACCCCGAGAACACACAGGTGTGGTTTAGCGTGGGCAACTCCCCCATCTCTTGGCTCTATCCAGCCGGCGTCATCAAGGACTACGTGAACGAGTGTACGCGTGAGGTGCGACTGGAGCAGTACGCAGCCACGATGACATCGCCCACTTCCGACCACGCAGCAGCAGCAGCAGTGCCGCCGACCGCGTCACCTCCAACGTCGTCCTCTACGCTGGTGCAGTCGCTGCCCCTCTCCGTGCCCAGCGAGCCGCTCGACCTGACCTTCCACATCCACTCCATCACAAAAGGCAGCGTGCGAGCAGGCACGGTGCCGCTCTACGTGAACTACGACCGGCTAGACGAGCACATCCGCATGGAGATCAAGCAGAGCCACAAGGCCGCCTACACGTGTCTCTACGGCAACTACACCCACTATCAGCGCGAGGCCGAGTCCACACTGCTTCCCGCCATTGGGCTGGCGCTCTATCGTCCTTTTGATGAAGTCGCCCAGCAACAGCTGCAGGCACAGCGACTGCAGGGGCAAGCGGCCAGCAGGGGCGGTGGGGCTGATGGTCGCGGTGTGGCGTCACGCGGACGCTACGCCGGCGCCGCCACCGACTTCTCCTCCCCCTTTCTTCTGCTGCAGTATCAGCAGCTTCTCCAAGGCGTGCTCGCCCCCCGACCACACGTCGCGTTCCTTTTCCGGGTAGGCGTTCCTCACGCCTACCGTGGTGCGACGAGCCAGTTTGAGCGGGGACACCTTCAGTACGACGGCTACCGTGTGTCCGCTGCGCCGGCGCTGGCGTGGCCCTCCTCCCCGACCTCACCGCGCACATCTCTGCCAGAGGGTGCATTGCCGGCCGCCGACACGACCGTGCAGACGCCGAACGACCAGCCGCAAGCGGACTTCTCTGCTCCTCTGGTGGAGGCGGAGCAGCTTCCCTTTGGTCTTCTTCTCTGGCGTCTCTTCCGCATCCCCGTGCTGCGCTGGAAGGCCCAGCAGACGCACCTCTCAGGCAGCAGCGCCGATGCGGTGGCGCAGACGGAGACGCAGCGCACCTACCAGCAGCTGCTGCGTTCCCTGACGGCGTACTACGCCGACCCACCGGCGTGCGCGACGGAGCGGCTGGAAGAGCAGGAGCCGCTGCTGACGGGCACCCCTGCGGAGCCCCTCGCCTGGGCCGCGTGGGAGAGCGCGAGGTCGCGGGCACTGGTGCGAGATTACGAGCGAGGCAACACCAGTGAGAAGCTCGGTCTGCCTTTCTTAGAGAGCACCGGCAACGTTCGTGCGCCGGCTGCACCGCAGCGGCGTATCCGCTTTCTGGTGCAAGGGATTCAGCCGTCTCTCGCGACACCGGGCAGTTTTCTCGAGGCGCACCTGTCGTCAAGCGATCGCGCTATTTTTGTGACAGTGCAGGTGCAGTAGCGCCGTTTGTTGGTGGGCGCTTTTATATCGACTTAGGGTAGCGCCTGGTGTGCGTTGCACGTGAAGTTTTAGGCGGCGGGTGTTGGTCGACGAACTCCACTGCAGGTGTTTAATGTTCTGGTGACTGATTCTCTCGGGCCTTGCGATTTCCCTTTGTGTTTTGTTTTCCCCCTCTCGCTTGCATCTGTTAATGACGCTCCCTCTTTTCTTCGTTTGCATATTTCCCTTTTTTGTTTTTCAACGCGTCCGCAATACGCACAAACAGAAAACGAAGGCGTCTGCTACGGCTCAAGGCATCATGAGCTCAGCGCCGAACTCCTTGCGCATGCGTATTGTTGCCCGGTAGAGTCACAGTGGTTCGCACGGCATATCGTTTCCAATGCTTAGACGATGTCGTGTTATGTGACCCGCGCCTTCGAATACGTCACGTGTCTGCACGTCAGTTAAACGGCAGTGGTTTAAATTGTGCTCCATACTTGTATATATGTTTTTTCTCTCTTGGGTTTGACTTCCCTCTCACTCCCCCACTTCCGCCCTCCCGCACCTTTTTCATCGGTCCCCCCCCCCGCCTCGATTAAACGCATTCTCAGGTGCGACGGTTGCTGGCATTTCATTGAGCTCGTTTTTTTTTCTTCTTTGGCGCTCTACACTCAACGTACCCACAACTTGAGTTCTTCAACATCCAGCATTCAAACGAAAGTGTTTTTCATCGAATGCCGACAAGAGCTGGCACAGAGGCACGCCGAAGCATCTCCAGCAGTCTCCTGGAGAGCCACCTCCTGCAAGCACCACACAAGCCCGAGTTGCTCTACAAGGTGGTGGGCTGGATCTGGTCGAGTCTCGTCTACGCCGCGGTCCCCGACGGTGCGGCGGACCTCGGCGACGGACACGTTCCCGCGTCTTTCGTCACCGAGCTCAGTCATGCCGGTGGAGAGACCGACTGCGCAAAACTCGCACCTGCCACCGCGCCCGCTTCTGCCGGTGTGCAATTGGAGGCACAGGCGCTGCCTCTGGAGCCGTCGTCTTTCGGCACCTTCGCCGCGTCACCGCCGCGCCTCAGCGGGGTGGCGCCAAGCACGCATGACGGACTGGCGACGCCGTACGCCGAAGAAACGTTAGTCGGGCAGGTCTTCAGCAGTGGGGCGATGGTCTCGAGCGATGGGGAGGAGATGGGCAGCCACAGCCTGGGCAACACGAACGCCTTCGATGCTACGCTGACGGCGACTGCCGCAACTGGGCACTCCATCATCACCGCCTCCACCGCGCCGAGCTCCACGGAGGAATCACCGCTGTCGGTGAGTACTCAGTACGCCCCGTTAGTGCAGCTAAGTCCACTGGTCCTTCGCCTCTTGCTGTGGTGGGCCGGCCGGCCGCTGTTGCCTTCCCTGCACGGCGATCCTCCCGGTGTCGGCGATGCGGCGGGGTCAGCGAGGGGCCTGATGAAGGATAGCAACGACAGCAGCGGAGGCGAGTACGTGCTGACGCAGCAGCGATGTCAGCGGGACGCGGAGGAGGTGCACCGGCTGCGGTTGCGGATGGCAGAAATTTTCGGACTGCTGTGCCGTCGAGGATTCGGCGTGGTCGTCTCCGATGCGCTCGTGTACGGCGGTTGTCACGACGCATCGGAAGCCGCGGCTGGACGGTGCAAGTTCGTCTTTGGCAGCTGCCCGGATGCCGCGTGGCGCACCGCCACCTCTACGGCTGCGGTCAAGCTGAGAAACAGAGCGGAGAGCACAGGCAGCGGCCTGGCCGAGTTCCCGCTCGACTTGCTCGCCCCCTCTGTTGGTAGAGGCGACGCGGCGACGGAGAACGGCGGTGTGCCGCCACGCTACGATCTCGACCGACTGTTGTGTGCTTTGGTTCGTCTGCACACCCCCCACAATGACACTGCCGCGTGCGAGGCCGACGTCACGGCGGCAGGGCAGTTGCTGCGGTCCCTTCTTCGCTGTCCGCGCTTGCACACGCGAATCGTGCGCCTGTTCGACAGCGACAGACCACCAACAAAGCATGCGAAACCGGTCTTTGGCAACGTGCTGTCCACGACGCTTCTGAGCTCGCTAAACATATCGCCGCATTCAAGGGCCTCGCGGCAAACGGGGCGCCCCCCAGCTGGCGCCAACGAAGAGGAAGAAGAGGAAGCGGCTGCCAGCAGCTTACGTCTGCAGTCTTTCCTACCTGCTTTGACACATCCCTCACCCGTCATCTCGTCCGAAGCGTGGCACACCATTGGAGTGCTGTTATTCCCTTCTGCGAGCTTGACGACAGCGACGCGGCAGCTGCTCCAGCGCACGCCGGAGTGTCCGGTGCAGCGCCTTCTTGTGGCGGCGCTGGCACTACCGGGAGAGGAGCCGACCACTCCGCAGAGTATGTCAGCACCGCTGCCACCACCACTACCATGGACGCAGTCGTCGCACCCGATGGCACGCAACAGCGCCCTGCGCGTTCTCCACGTGCTCTGCGTATCGAAAGACGTCTCCCCAGCGTCGCAGCTGCTCATTACCCAGTGTCCCGCACTGCTGTGGCGTGTCCTGAAGCTGGCCGCAGAGCTCTGCCAAGGCAACCCAGTGGCGAACATGGCACTCGTGCGACAGGTGCTCGCCGACTACGTGATGTCAGCCATGCTGCCGTCCACGACGAGACACGCCACCACCGCTTCCTCCGGCGTGACGCCAGTGCAGCTCCTGCTGCGCCGCAACGGCGACGCCCTGTCACGTCTGTTCGCTTCCACCAACGCCCAGTGGGGTGCGAGAGGTGGGGTGGCCCTGCTACCCGACGACAGCGGCGGCGACTACGCGGAGGCCACCACGACCGCCGAGTACGACGAGGCAGACCTGCAGCGGGCGGTGCAGACGCTGCAGATGTGAAGTGTGGGCCATCCGGACTCACGGCTCGCACGTCTTCGTGGTAGACGGAAAAGATTCTCTAACGACAAAAACCCAACACCACCAACAACAAAAACGCGCAAAACCCACGCACACGCTTTTATGCCTTTTTTTTTTCGCAGAGAGAAGGCAAAGAACGACCTGTTATCCTCACTAAAATCATTTCATCGATGCACAATTGTTGTGCATACGCGTCAACGCGATTCTGCGCACGCAGCGCATCGACTTCGCGTTGCTCTGTTGTGCCATCTTTACTCCTCAGCGAGGCAACGCCTATTTCTGCCTTTAGAAAGTGTTCCTTCTCACTATCCGTGCTGCCCCTCTCTTCTCCTCTCCCTCCGTCTGCGTGTGAGTTCCAGCAAGAGACGTTTCTGCACCCGTTTTTGCGCATCGTACGAAAAGCAGAGTCAAACAAACAAAAAGGCAGCGCCACACTGGCCCACAACGATGAGCGCATCTCCGCTCTCCTCTGCCTGCGTGCAATTTCTTCCGGAGCAGCTGTCGCTGTCCGCCGGCACGCCCGTCGGCTCCGGCGCCATTAGTCATGTCGTCCAGTGCCGCCTCCGCAGCGCCGGCCACCCCTCTTTACCGGTGGTGGTGAAGATCGTCTCGAAGCTGCAGGTACTGCAGCAAGGCAAGGTGCAGAGCGTCATGAATGAAAAGGCTGCTCTGCTGCGTCTCGGGCCCCACCCCTACATCGCACGCCTCTACGGCACCAGCCAATCCGAGGACGAGCTTTACTACGTACTGGAGTGGCTGCCGCACGGTGATCTGCTGCAGCACATCCGCCGAACGCACTTGCAGCGCGTGCGTGAGTACAATAATCAAAGTAATGCGGCGGACAGCAACAGCAGCAGCAGCGCGTCTGCCCGTGTCACCTCCATCCCCACCTCTTCCAATGCTCTGCGGTGCCTTGACTTTCACGATATCCGCCTCATCACCGCGCAGCTTATTACCGCCCTCGCGTGTGCATCCGCCAAAGGTGTCGTGCTGCGGGACTTGAAGCCGGAGAATGTCGCCTTCGATGAGAAGTACCGGGCGTGTCTGCTAGACTTCGACACGGTCGACCTGGGCGGCTCGGCTGTCGTGCCGGAGACGAACAACGGTGTGGCCTGCCCGCCACCGTGTGAAGGTGCCGCATATGTAGTCGACGGCGAGCCCGATCGCGAAGGCAAGCACCGTAGGACATGCACATCACCGCAGGCGTTGCCGGCTGCCGCCCCCCCGCGTCGTCGTCTCACCGTTTCTGAAATCCAAAGCATGCGCAAAAGGTCCGCTAGCTTCTGCGGCACAGCGCAGTACGTTTCGCCGGAGATGGTGGGTGAGTGCAAATGGAGCTTCAGCAGCGATTTGTGGGCACTCGGCGCGCTGGTGTACGAGATGGCCTACGGCACGCATCTCTTTGCGGGGATGTCACAGTTCGAGGTGCTCAAGAAGGTGATCCAGGGCGACTACCTCGCGCGTGCCAACCTCTTCCCCGCTATTGACTTCAACGGGAGCGTCTCCAACGACGGTAGCGGTGGCGCTTGTCAGGACAACTTTGCCGCTCTCGTGGACTTTATTCGGCAGCTGCTGAACATCGACCCCTCGAAGCGGCTTGGCGTGAACAGGGAGACGCACCGGTTTGACGAGGCCGCCCTACGCGGTCATGCTGTGTTCGGTGGCTTTGCGTGGGAGCAGGTCGACGAGCAGCTGCACACCTTCCGTGCGCGGGCGTTCCCGGCATCCTGCACGAGCGTGACGTCGTCCGCGCTGTCTGCGGCGAGCCACGGACGGTCCGCGTGCGACAAAGCGAATAAGAGGCGCAACTCGGACAGTGAGACGGACCTTCAAGATGAGAGGTCGATTGCCGCCGCGGCGGCCGTCGCGAAGGTGGCGCTGGCGGCGCTCGAGGAGGCATCCGTCGATCCTTCTCCATCGCTCGCGGCGCTGTATCATGTGAAACCGTTCAACGATCCTTCGTACGCGGAGTACGTGTACAAGGCGACAGCCGACGCAAACTTCTTTGAAAAATGCTTTGTGGACAAGACGAAGGAGGCCGCAATTCATGTAGAGGGAATGAAGGACGAACCCGCAACAGAGGCGGCGATTGCGACGAACGACGCATCAAGCTCATCCGCATCTGCAGCGGGAAAGATGTATCTAGCTTCCTCTCAATCGACGAATGGCAGTACAGCAGCGGAGAAAACGGACACTGCCACGCGCAGCAGTGGTGGATGTAACGCGGACACGAATCCCACCGCGGACGTCGAAGAGGAATCGGATGTGGTTGATGACGTGGGTATGCACTACGCCGGTCAACACGCCCATCCCGATTTTCAAGCGTAGGAAACGATTTCACTACGATTACTTTTCTTGCTTGGCATGAGCTGTTGAGAGTACGAAATTAATTTCACGATGTGTACTAGACGAAGCAAAGCAAGCAGCAACAACGAGGCAATAAGCGTTCTAAAATGGATTTCCTCAAAAAGGACTTTGTGTTTGGTGGTGTTACCGTGTTTGAATTTGTCGCCCGGCACGTGGGATGTGCTTTCCTAAATGAAGTCCACCGTGGCGAGGTGATGTTGGCTTTTCATTCAAAAAGGAAAGGGAAGAAACAAACTGACCAACTTACATGCTCACTTTCTTACTTCCTCTTAAATCCATTTTTTGTTTTCTTCCTCCTGGCTTTTCCGCTGCTCGCTCTATTGCTGTCGTCACGCATCCGCACAGTGGCGAAAACAACGTAGCATCTCCGTGTATCGTGCGGCGTCGTTTCTTCTTGACTTTTTTTGTTTGGCCGTCCGGTGCTGGTTTGAGGAGCGGGGTTTTATTTTTGATCATCCCTCTCTTTTCTATGGTTGTGTTTGTTCTCTTTCTCGTGCTACTCACACAGGCCTTTTATTGATCCCTCTCTCTCTTACTGTTAATATTATTATTATTATTATTATTATTATTATTATTCGTATTTCTATCATCATCATCATCGACTGACTTCGTCTCCTTTTCTTTTCTCTGTGTTTCTCAGATGCTGGAGATCTCGAGTCTGGGGCAGCTGCTGTCTCTGGTGCAGCGCAGCGATGCCGTCACCGTCGTTGATTTTTACGCGGACTGGTGCGGGCCCTGTCAGCAAATCAAACCGCAGTTCGAGCAGATGGCCCGCTATTACGACGCGAATAAAGTCACCTTTGCCAAGTGCAACGTGGACCGCAACCGCGACTGCGCCAGTCGGTACGGTGTGTCGTCCATCCCCACCTTTATCGTCTTCCACGCGAACGAGCGTATTACGACGGTGACCGGCGGCGATCTGGGCACCGTGCAGCGGAACATCGACCTTGCGTTGGGCCTCATCCCCACAAACGCACCATCTGCGCCGCCGTCTGCCGGAAACGGCAATGGCAGTGCACGCAGTAGTGGGGAGGTGCAGGATCCGTTTGCGGAGCAGATGCTGCGTGTTGTGGAGGCCAGGAACAAGAAAAACCCGATTTTGGAGAAGGACAGCTGCGATGCCGCCTACGCGCTGCTCAAGGCGAAGGCGCCGTACGGTATTTTGCTGCTGCCCTACCTCGCCTCTGACGCCTTCTCCGCGGTGGCGTTGGAGGCCCTCTTTGCGAACATAGCCACCCGCCCACCGCCGGAGCGGAGCGACAAGGAGCAGCTGATCAACCAGGTCCTGTGCCACGTCATGCAGCTCGCCACCTATCTTTCCTGGGAGGACATGAGTGTGGTTGAGCAGCTGCACCGCGTCCTCCTCGCACTCATCAGCTGCCCCAGCGCTCAAACCGCCTTCATCTCCAGTCCGATTTTCACCAGCGTGTTTGTCACGACGGGCACGCAGCTGGAGCGCACAACGCTGCTGGGCGTGCTCTTTAGCCTGAGCCCGAAGCCACTGAGCGAGCCGGTCCTCCCTGGCAGAGAGTGGCAGGACGTCCTGGCTCAGTTCCCCCCGCAGCAGCAGGATCAGCACTCCCAAACAGTGTACGGCATCCAGCAGCGTGTGGAGACGCTTGCGAAGATGAACGTGCGGCTTGTGCAGGCGCTGCTGCGGTCCAAGACGACCCGCGACGCCACGCTGCGCTACCTCGGCAGGGCCCTGCAGCTGAATGAGGATTATCTCAAGACAATGCACCACAACAGCCCCATCTGCTCCCGGTACTTCATGATCCAGCTGCAGTCGGTCCTGCTCGAGCTGGCCCTCCCCATCTTCCAGGTCCGCGGCAGCAAGGAGGGCGATGGGGGCCGGTACGACTATCGCCAAATCCCCGCCTACTACTTACTCGATCGCCTCTACGGCCCGCACGGAGCCGTCGTCTCTTTCGGACACGACGTGGAGCGGGTGACGCACTTCGATGAGACAAACCCGCTGCCGAGTGTCCCAGTGAGCAACACCGCACCGTACAAGCCCGCCGCGCACCTCTTCTTCCTCGCCGCGCGCGTGCTGACGCTGTGTGCGGCGGTCTTCGTCGACGAGCACGACCGCGACGAACGGCAGGCGACGCACCCGCAGGCCCCGCTGACGCAGCGGAACTTCTACACGGCGGAGAAGCTGCTGCTGGAGGGTCTGATGGGCTCCAACGAGCTTGGGGTGAGCCGGCTGGAGTTCGTGAACCACCTCGCCCACTGGCTGCTGCAGGTGATGCAGGTGGACGGCAACGGCGCGCTGCCGACGAACCCGCCGCTGGAGTGGTGCTACCTCCCGCAGTGCCTGGTGGACTGCGTCATCCGCACGACGAAGATGGCGCCGGTGGACGGCCTCTTCTCGGATGGCATGATCTCCCTCATGTTGGTCCTGATGGGCAACACAACGTACTTCCCGAAGCCGCACACCCACGCCCTCTTCCCAGCCTATCTGCTGCGCCTGCAGGAGAACTACACGACGCGGAAGGTGCTAGAGCAGCACCCATGGTTTAGCACCCACATTGTGCGCTCCTGCATGGAGTGCTACATCACCGTGGAGAAGTCGACCTATGAACGGGTGGAGGTGCGCTACGAGCTCTCCTACGCCATTAAAAACTTTCTCAAGTCCGACCTACTATGTGAGCCGGTGCGGGAGGAGATGGAGTCGCAGGCCAACAACACAATGCTTGAGCGCTTCTCGCACATGGCGGTGGCGGAGGTGAACGAGGCGGTGGATCAGGTGATCGACACTCTCACAAAGATGAACGAGATGATGAAGGCGGGTGCCGACACGTCGGAGAACGCGGTCGCGGCGAGCTCGCGCGGTGCGACAGCCGCTGGTCCATCTATGGATGGAGGGCAGCAGCCACCGCCACCACAGCAGCAGCAGCCAGGTCGGCGCCGGCGTCAGCCCGCGAACAGCAACGAGGAGGCTGACGGGTCGGAAGGCGATGAGGAAGAGGAGGAAAACGCGGACGGCGCGCAGACGTACCACCAGCGTGGCATGGGCCTCCGTTCGAACCTGATGCTCTTCACCGCGTCGATGGACATGTTCATTGAGCTCTCCCTCCAGTTCCCGAAGGGTGTCTCGCAGAACATGGTGGCGGGGCAGATCAGCGAGATGCTGGCGCGCAGTTTGATGGCCTTCGCTGGGCCAAACAGCAGAAACTTGCGAATCCAAAACGCCGACAGCTACAACTTCCGCCCACGCGAGGTGTTGATGCGGCTGGTGGACTGCTTCACGCACTTCCGCCGCTCCAAGAACTTTCTGCGTTGCCTCTGCCACTGCAGCATCCCACTGGTTGACATCCGCGGCGTGATGCGCACCATCGTGGACCGCCAGCTCGTCTCAGAGGATTTGCTGTGGAAGGTCTCGGAGATGGCCTCGGCGCTCACCTCCGTGTCGAAGGAGGTGGATAATGAGGAGGCCATCTGGGACGATGCACCCGACTTCGCCGTGGACGCGTTGCTCTCTACGCCGCTGCTGCAGCCCGTTGCTCTGCCGGCGGAGGTGAAGGACTTGGCGGACTTGGTCTACGTAAACAAGGAGACGCTGCACCACCTGCTGCTGTCGGAGAGCAAGCACCCCTTCACGAATGAGCCGCTGACGGAGACGATGGTGGAGGAGTTCAACAAACGCCCAGATGTGGCGGCCGCGGTGGAGGAGCGCCGGGTAGCCATTCAGAAGTGGCTCGACGAAGCGAAGGCAGCGAAGGCGTAGGGCTTTGCAGTTACTAGTTCAACCCTTCATACAAGGGAGTTTTTCTGGCAGCCCCCTTTTTTTGATCTGTTTTGCTGTCCTGGTGTGTCTTATTATCACTGTCTTCGCGGTTTTACTGTTTTCCTTGGATAAAAATGACTTTACCGTCCTGTATTCAAATCTCGAAGCGCATGCGTGGTCCGCACGGGGAGGAGTTAACGCAGCTTTTCTTCGTTGTGTGTGCTGCTTTTGTGAGAGGAAGAGAAGGGCGTGTGCGCCTGTTTGTCCATCATGAACGTGCCGAAAGGTCGGTACGATGCAGTGTGTGAAATACCAACATCAAAAACAGTGAGGTTTTATGCATTGTTTCTTTTACCTAAAAAAAGTTCTCACGGTGATTTCTAACACGGAATACATCATGTTTTCTCGCCTTTGCCGACCCAACGCTCCTTCTTCCTTCAACTTCTTTTACTTCTATCAGTATGTTCCCCCTTTCGTTTGCCTCTCCACCTCTCATTATTTTTGTTATTGGTATTGATTCATTTAGCAAGTACAATTCTCCGCCGCGCAGGTTTTTTAACTGCCGATTTCACAAGAATCGACGTTCTCACTTGTTGAAGCTTTCAATAGTAGAGGGACAACCTCGAGGTTTTTTTTCTTCTTCTGTACTCCCACGCAGCCATGCTGCGCTGCACACAGGCTCTGCTGGGCCGATGGAGCTCGCGTGATTTCCTGCGCGGACGCAGCAAGCGCGCCGGCGCCGTGCACACGCGCCACACACACGGCCGCCAGGGCCGCTACAAGCGTCTCTCCACCGTGTGCAGCAGCATCCGTGATGGCCGCCGACACGCTGGCAACCACATGCAGGGTGGTCTTGGCATCAAGCTTGGCGGCGGGCTCTTTGGCCTGCGCATTCCCCGGCAGCATCAGCTCTCCCACATGTCGAAGGAAGAGTACGACCTGGAAATCCACGGGCACCCTAACATCACCAACCCCTACCGTGAGCACCTCGACGAGCACCCCGATCTGAAGAGCGTCATGATGAACGCCACGGTGGCGGTGAAGATGGTGGTGCTGCTGCCGAGAGTCGCACGCAACGGCGACGGCGCCGACGCTGCGACGGTCGTACCGGCAAAATGGAAGAGAGTTGTGCGAGACGTCAGTGACGCGCTGGAGTTCTTCGCAACGCCACGCGGCGAGACCACAGCCGAAGCAGCAGCAGCGAACGGCAGCCGCAGCGTAGAAGCGTCAGGCCCCTCCGTGGAGGTGCACTTCGCGACACTTGGGACGTCCGTGTGCTGTCAGTGGCCATCGTGTCTCACCTGTCCTTTGTCGTCGTCGTCGCTGTCTGACGCGGCGTCGAGCTTGCGCGAACTGTTGGAGGAAAGCGTAGGGCGGCTATACCGTACGCACTGCAAGCTGGGACAAACACTGAAGTTAGAGAAGAGCGGGGCACCGCACCCCCAGCACTCGCCGCAACTCCCTCGCGATTCCTCATCGCCGTCTGCACGGCGGCGCAAACATCCGGCTGTATTCCTGGGCGCCGCACTGAAAGCCCCTGGCGGTCACGGCGCTGTCACTGCCTCCTCCTCCTCGCGACCCTTGTCGTCCGTTGGCGCTGTGTCTTCCGCTCCTCCCTCCTTCACCTCTTTTGTCTTGGCGCAGCTCACAAACGACGCGTCTGCCTCCACCGATGTCTCCTTCTCGGGTGTCGCGCACCGTCTGCCGCAAGAACCGTCCATGACTCCAAATGGCGGGGGCTTTGCGGACGTTGTACATCACCTCAGCGCCACAGAACGGCCACTGCTGCGCGTGTGCGTCCGCCTTTCAAGCGTCCGTGAGCATAGCGACAGCAGCGCATTGCCCGCCGCACTGCCGTCCACGATCGATACCTCCTGTTCGTCCTCTTCTGCGGCTGCTGTCCCACGCAAAGTGTTAGCCTGTGAAGTGGATGCGAACGCGGACTTGGGGGTGTGGCGGCAGGCCGCGTCCCCGCTGCGGGAGCTGCTGCGGTGGCACTACTGCGCTCAGGATCCACGCGCGCACAACCACGACGCTCTGCCGCACCATCGCCGCTCCCTGCCCCTATTGGTGGTTGTGGATGCTTCCACCGCCGATGCCACCTCATCTTTATCCTCAACGAGGGCCGCGACGGGGCGTGGCGGGTTCGGCAACAGCGCCCCCACCCTCATGCCTCGACGGCTCTCTGTGGAACTCGAGTCGACGGGGTTTCACAGGATAGCAGAGACGTCTTTGTTGAGCGTGGCGGAGGCGATCGCAGCGTGGTCGCCATCGGCGCAGTGGGAGAGGTTTGCACAGTCCGCGCCGTCATCATCACCAACGGTGCCGGCGGAGCTGCATCACGGGAGTGCTTGTGTCTCATGCTAAGGCATGCGGTTCGTCGCTGCTGCTGCTTGCTTCAGTTTATCACAGATGCCTTTTTAAATGCTTGATTGTTTGTACTCCGACTGGCAGAAACTATTTTTTTCAGCATGCTTAATAGCGCTTGCGAGCTGCAATTATGGATGACATTCGGCTTTTTGTTTCTGTCTGCAGATGATGTATGCTTATGGGAAATGAACTGGCTCGATGAAGCTGTTTGAAGTCACAGAAGAAACAGATTCAGTTGTGCGAGTAAACAACAGCAGTATAGCCTGTTCGCAACTGGTCACTGCTTCAATCACAGTCTCCTAGTTTTTTTTTCTCTCTTTCCCCTCTCTTAACCTTCTCTTTCACGCTCAGAACTGTCACGCGGTACGTCTGTTCGCTTGCTCTCACCGTTGTGCGGTGCCTCAGCGAGTGTGCGCGGGGTGTAGACGCTTTTTGCGGATTCAGGCGGTCATTAAACGCAGATACAATTACCCCTCTGCCAAAAATGCAACGCGCCCGCGTCTCTGCCGGTGGCCGACTGCTGGCTGGTCGTTTGCGTGCGCTGCCTTCCTCCATACCCGTGAAGGCCCGCGCTTCAGTTTCCCTTCCGCCGAGGGACATGTGGTGCGGGGTGCCTGCCCTGCACACGAGCTACCGCTTCACCTCTTCATCGGCAGCGTCGGCCGCACCCCGTCCAGGGCAGCACAGTTTCTACCACGTCCTCGGCGTGGACACGGATGCGACGCCGCTGGAGGTGAAGGCGTCCTACCGCCAGCTCGCCCTCCGCTTCCACCCCGATGTGGCAGACGAGGAACACCGGACTCAGTCGGAGGTGCTCTTCCGTCGGGTGTCTGAGGCGTACGAGGTGCTGTCCGATCCGGTGAGGCGCCGTGCACACGACCACGAGCTGGGCATCCAGACGCGTCGCAAACAGGGCACAGCCGCTGCCGCTGCTGGCGCGTCTTCGTCGTCCTCCACTTCTGCGGCACGCGCACGCAAACCAACTGGTGCCGCCGGCAACGGAAGCGCGCGCAAGAAACACAAAGCTTCACCCGCGTCTGGCGCGTCTGCGCGGCAGCGACAGCAGCAGCAATCCAGCCGCTATCGCAAGCCGTTTGTCCGCGGTGATGCCAATCGTGTATTTGCCGATGCCTTTGATGGCAAGACGCTCGATGAAATTCTCTTCGACGTGCAGCGCCGTCGCCGACAGGCAGCAGCGACAGAGCGCCGCGCAAGCACCTCGGCCGCCACCACCCAGACACCAGCATCGTCGTCGAGCTCTTCTTCTACCCTGCCTGAAAGCGCGTTGGATCACGATGCCCGGCTGCGACACGTCATGGAAGAGGCGGCGGAGTCGTTTGCCCGCAAGGCACAGCGGCAGTACGGGCATGGCATCCTGCGACACATCCACGCCGCCGCCTCATCGTTGCCCGAAGGCCCCGCCCCACCACCGGCGAGGTACATGCCGTTTCGTCCATTTGTCGGGATGGAGGTGCCGGCCGGGGTGCAAACGCCACCAGAGCCGCAGCTGGGTCGCGTGCTGACACCGCACGAAGCCACGATGGAAAGGACCGCGGAACACGACAGCGCTGCTGCTGGGAAAAAGGAGCGTGTGGCGGCGCAGTTCTACACGCACCAGTACGCAGATGGCGTTTTGCACACCCGTATGGCGAGCTTGCGTAAAGCCGCAAAAAGCATTGAGGGGATGCCGCACAACATGGGCCAACTGTACTCCTACCACCGGCCCTATTAGCGAGCCAGTGCAGCTGTTATGCCGTTTTTTTTTTTTGGAAAGGGCTTTTCTCCTCTCGTCGTTCAGGAAGCGTCTTTCATGTGTTGACTTTTGTGGACGGAAAGCCCTCTATTTGGGATTTTATCTGGCACTGTTGTTGCGTGTTCACTTAACTTTTTCTGTTGGCACTGCGGTGCCTGGTTGAGTACGTCCCGTCTGGAATCAGCGCTCTTCTTTTCTGACCTACGGCGGCGTTTTAGGTGGGAGGGAGGAAAAGGAGAGCGCCAGCACATTCGCGTCACGGTTCGCAAATGGTAATTCATAAAGAATATAAAGCGCCACACAAAGCCAGCTGGGAGTAGGAGCTCGAAGTTGTTCTTCTTAGTTGGGGGGGGGGGGGTGGAAAGAGGCGAGGAATCGCGCCGTTCGCCGCGTGGCTGAACTTTTAAACATTTTTCGTTCCCGTTTCGCAAAAGTCGTATTCCTCTCTGGACGCTTTAACGCGTGGGGCGGTGCCGCTCGCTTGAGATTGTCCGATCTTGCCACGTAGGTGAAGAGACCTTTCGCAGGTAGAGCGTCGTCACCGCTTCAAATGTTGATGATGATGATAAGAATAGAACACCCAAACATGCGTGCACTGCCTCTCACCTCGCTACCTCGCTTCTCCTTCGCCTACTGTATTTTGGATATCTTGCTTCTATGCTGTTGTCCCTGCCTCAGTCTCGTACCCGTATTCGTGTTTAATAGCAAAACCTAGTGATATTCAGCAAAGCTATTTCCCCAAAAAGAAAGAATAGTTGATAGGAAGAAAAATGCGTCGCGTTGCTTGCCTTACTAGCGCTGCGGCGGTGTCGGCCCTGTCGTTAGCAGGCACGAACGTACCCACCCGCAGCATCTATACGACGTGGGTCTCTGTGCCGTGCGAGGAGTGGGCGTGCAAGGAGAGCTGGCTGAAGCGTATTACGTCACAGTCGGAGTACCGCAGCTTTGAGTTCTGGCACGTGCCGGAGGTGGAGGTGCCGGAGGGGTTGAAGCTGAACGCGGTGGAGCGCTACCTGCTGAGCAGCCTCGAGAACGACACTGACCGCCTGCTGCACGTCTCGTGGTGCGGCGACTTCGACTCCTACTGGCACGACCGCGTCAGCTCGCTGGAGATGTTGTACAAGACCATCTACACCGATGACTACCCCCTGTACCGCTACGTCTTCGGCAACTGCACGCACAAGACGGCGGAGAAGGAGTACATGCTGCGTAAGGTGAACTACCTGCGTAGCATCCTCTTCTGGGCAGGCCGCACGGAGCGCTGCTACACCAGCATCGTCAAGGCACGCTACTACGTCCAGCGCTGTGTGTGGAACGCGCTGGAGCGAGAGCGCTACTTGTGCGCCTGCGTGGAGGCAGTGGACTCGTTCGCGAAGAAGGTGCCGGAGGAGCTCCGCGAGAAGGCGATGGGCGAGCTGGAGGTCGCGTTAGTGAACATGCGCCACTGGGTGTGGGATTGCCCGAACGGCAAGCGCACCTTCACACGTCGTCTTGCGTAAGCGTTTTATTGGTACCGCGCGCGGTCAGGCGAGAAAGAACAATGGCATCGCGTTGTTACTGCCTCCTTTTTCCCCATGCGTTCTGTGTGCGAGAGAAGAGCAGCTTTTGAGGGCACGCGGGAGCCGGGTTTTTTCTCTTCTTTGTTCGGCAACGTGTTTTATACGCAGTGGTTGCACCGAAAACGTTTACAGAAGAAAGGTGATTTTACGCATCCATGCTAACGTATATATTCGGGAAGTAGTGCGAGTATTCAAAAGAAAGAAAAAGAGAAACCCTCACAAGATTTCTTTTGATGTTACCACCGTTGTTTCGCCATGTACTCCCATAACCTTCCTACAATTGACTTAGGATTCGCTTCCTTTTTTTTTATGTAGCGTGCGATCGAGAGGACCGAAGGAGAGCGTGATGGAGGGAGGTTGCATTACACGTGTTGTGTGCGGTGCTCGAGGCTGGAAGAGCTTAAAAAGAAAACGAATACATAGGTGCACCTTTCTGAGGAGTTGAGTTGTCGGCTGTGCGTTGTGTGTGTGGTGATGACCGGGGTGGGCGCTCTGGCAGCATACGATATCCCTTTTTTTTTTGCTTTCTTTGCCGCGTATATAGTAGTTTTCTTTTTCTCTTTTCCTTGATTTTGAAACTTATTTAGTAGTAGTAAGCGAGCGTGGCAGAGCACCGTGTTTTGTTTGCCGTGCCAATTAGCCCAACTGCGTAGGAGGAGGGAGGAGAGGGAGAGAGAAAAAGGGAAGGTGCAAGACTTTTTACCCCTTCTCTTTGCTTCTTCCTCAATACCTGCTGTCACCTGTTTTGTTTTTTTCAATCTCGCGCACACACGCTGACATGCGTTTTTTCTTTTTAACCTTTCGAACAGGCGCCAACAGCCGCTGAGCTCTTGACCCTTTATTGTGTTATTATTATTGTCTTTCGAAGCCTCTTCCACAGCACTGAAAAAAGTAATGGCTCCTTTTTCCACCTTTTCCTCTCGTCCTCTTTCTCTCCTCTTACAATGAAGTACTTATGTTTCAGCTTACATGTTTTTATTGTTTTTCATCCCCTCCCTTTGTTGTTGTTGTGGGGTTCGCTGCAATCACATTTCTTTCGTGTTCTTGTTTGCTTTGTTGTGCGGAGCGACTTCGCTCCGTATTGTGTGTTTGACGCCGCAGAAAAAAAGAAAAGGAAACGATCTGGTCCAGTCACGGGGTGTATTCCCTCCCCCTCCCCCCCTTCCAGGAAGGAACAGAACATGTGCGTCTGCAGCTGTGACGCAGCACCATATTTTTTCTTGTGCTGTCTTGGTGAAGAGGCTCGCATTCAACGACCTCTTTCTGCCGGCGCTGTTTCACACTCATATATATATATTTGCACGATAGCAGATGACGAACAAAGTACCCCAAATAAAGATTCGGATTTAGCATGTGCGGTGAAGCCGATTTGTACTGATTGCCGGAACCGGTCGGTGCTCTCTGCTCACCAGCGTTGTTCATCAAATTTCGTTCTGCGCCGTCTGCGAAGTGTAGGAACAGCTGGCTGCTCCGCGCTGACTTTCCTGCACGCACGAGTAATTGAACCTGCTTTTGGTCTTTTTCTCTTGTGTGTTGACTCTTTTGAGGGCCGCTTGGTGGAGATTCACCTTTCGTCACGTGACACTCCTCACCCAATAAAACCCGCAATCTGAAACGGCTCTCTGCGAGTCGTTTTACGTGGCAAGACTCCCTCGTACTCTGTTTCCTCTTTGTGCCTTCGCATTTGCCTTGAACACCCGCAAACTCACACAAAGCAGCATACTCAACACTGATCGTTTTTTTCAAATACCGCTTCGCCTCTCTCACTCTTAGGTTTTCTACCTCTAACCTTAGGCATACTCTGCGCCACCGCTGCATCGAGACTTCCATTTTTCTTTTTTTCTTCTGTGTTGTGCGCTCCTTTCAATTTGATCTCTTTCTCGTGAGGTGCCTCCGCTCAGACGTGGGAAAGCCTGAAGAAGCAACAGAAACTCTCCCCGTAGAGTTCGATAATGTCCTCCGTGGATATGTACGTGGACGGCGCGGTGGCCTCCACGTGCGCCACACTCGTCTCCAACCCGTTCGACGTGATGCGCACACGTATGCAGCTGCAAGGCGAGCTGCGCAAGCGTGGCGAATACCACATGGAGTACCGCAACATGCCGCAGGGTATGATTCGCGTTGTGCGCCAGGAGGGCTGGAAGGCGCTGTTCAAAGGTCTTCCAGCGGCCGTGCTATGGCAAATTACGCAGAATGGCATCCGCATTGGTCTTTACCCCGCGGTGCGCGCGGAGCTGAGTCACGTTGTTGGCTCGGATGCGATGTACGTCTCTGTCGTGGCAGGTGCGACGTGCGGGATGGTAGGCGCCTTTGTTTCTTCACCGTTTCAAATGGTGAAGACGCGTCTGCAGTCGCAGCGTGGCACCATGACGACGCTGCACGGCCACAACCTGAGCACCGCGACCACGGGCGAGCAGTATGACTACACCGGTGTGCGAGATGCCTTACGGAAGATTTATAAGCAGGGAGGCATTCGTGATCTGTGGGGCGGAGCCAACATTGCGATGCAGCGCACGATGGTTGGGTCCGCCACACAGCTGACCGCGTACGACGTCGCCAAGACGAACGTGTGCAAGGTGACTGGCTTGGCGGAGTCTGATATCCGTGTGCACGTTTGCTCTGCCCTTTTCTCCGCGATATGCATAGTGATCTTTATGAATCCGCTCGATGTCGTGATGACGCGCTCCTTCAACCACCGCAGTGGGGAGCCAAAGGTTTATTCCGCTAACTTGGCTGCCGCAACGTGGAAGGTGTTTCGTGTGGAGGGCTTTAGTGGGCTGTACAAAGGCTCTATGGCGCTGTTCTCCCGCTCTGCGCCGCACAACATTGCCACGTTCGTCTCGCTGGAGTACCTGCGCAAGTTCCGCGAGAACTACACTAATCGGTCCTACACCTCCGGCTCGAAGGTGGACAAATCGATTGGCTTTCGCAAGTTCAAGGAGGAGCTGGACGCCACGAATGAGTCCAGTGTGTAGGAGTTAACTGTGCGCGTCTCTTTATGTACCTTTTCATTGCCTTCTTCCGTGAAGCGACGGCGATGAAGACGCTGACGTTTTAGACACACAGACGCGAAGTTAAGTGCGAAAGATCCGTTTTTTTTGTCTTTTAAAACTGCATGCTAGCGTCTGGCTTTTTGGCTTACAGCCACCGTTGTAAACGCCTTAGCCTTCCGGTGTAGGAGGTGAAGGAGCTCGGCAAGTTTTTGTCTTTTGAGAACACCGACAAGTAATTGCGCAGCGAACGACCGGTGAGATCTTCTTCTTTTCTTTTTTCCCCCCACCTTTTTTTCTGTTTAAACGACTTTTCTCTCTTCTTGAAGGCTACGACACACCTGGAAGCCAATACTCACCGCGTCCTTTGGTTCTCTTCACCGGCGATTCGGTGTAACGGCGGTGAACAGATGGCGACTACTTTTCTTCTACGTGGACTCGCGTGATATCCTGCTTGGAAGGAGTTTCTCATTGCGCGACCTTCTGGAAAACTTAAGAAAACAAATAATGAAACAGCGGAGGGTGGCAATGCGTTGCACGACCACTCTTTGCTGCTATCGTGGGCTCTTTGTTGACATTACTTT
Organism: Leptomonas pyrrhocoris; assembly: GCF_001293395.1. Taxonomy (NCBI): domain Eukaryota; phylum Euglenozoa; class Kinetoplastea; order Trypanosomatida; family Trypanosomatidae; genus Leptomonas; species Leptomonas pyrrhocoris. The sequence goes on from NW_015438360.1 coordinate 968,466, forward strand.
TGTGATTATTTGTGTTCGCTCTTCTGTTCGTGCTCTCTGCGCGTTTGCTTCCGACTCGTCTTTCTCTGTTGCGTCCTCTCTTCCTGTGTTCCTTTGAAAGGATTGCGACCATCCACCGTTTTTCGTGTTTTTTTTGTCTTCTTCGCTTCTGTCGCCTTATTCGTGCCGAAGAGAGGCGGTTCGCTTGTTTCACCGGTCACTTCGTTACATAAACATATATGTTTGAAAGACGTCAATTTCATGGATGTTACCGTCCTGCACGAGGACTGGCCGGTTTGAAAATAAGCAAGAGGAGACCTGCGACTTAAATCTCCTGCCTCCCCCGCTCCCGACTTTCCAGCCACTATTCCTCTTACTTGGAGCGCTGCTTCAAATGATGTTTCCATCAATGATGTGCGTTGCTTGGCTGTTAATGCGTTGCATGCTATGCTTAATATTATTATTTATCATTAAGTGGCTTTCTTTCTCTCGCCTCTCTCTCACGCACTCGACTGTCGCTGTACAAGGCAACCTTCTTTAATTCTATATATTCCTTTGAGTTTGCTAGGACGTTAAGGACAGGACCTTTTTTGTGTTGGATGCCCTTGTGCCCTCTGTGGTCAAGGCGACCGCCATTGCGAGGGCTTCGCCTTGTAACGTCACCGCCGGTGTCCACAACTTTGTGTGCCGCACCTTGTCTCTTGGAGGTGCGACGAGCATCACACGTCAGTTCCTTCAAGCACGAGGGCTACTACAGACTGGCGGACCCACGGCACATTTCAATCGATCCCTGCGTGTACGAGACACGCACCATGCGAGGCAGCGGACCAGGCGGCCAGGGCGTGAACAGCAGCAGCAACAAGGTCGAGCTACGGGCTGACATGGAGATGCTGTCCGACTACTTTGACGAGGAGTTGCTGGCGGCGCTGCGACACAACGAGGCCGGCGCCAGTCTCACCTCGGATGGCACCACCATCGTCGTGAGCTGCCACGAGCACCGCAGTGGGCTGCAAAACAAGGCAGGCTGCATTCACAAATTGCAGGAGCTGCTGCACAAGGCTTCGTGGGTGCCGCCGGTGGAGGCAGATCCGATTGAGCGACCGACTCGCCTTGTCACGGAGCACAAGGCAAAGAGACGGCAGAAGAGCAACGCAAACCGCATGACGCGCGCCGCACGTAGCGGGTCGTGGTGATTCGTTGGCGTGACCCGCACGTGTGACTCACGAGCGGCATGGACTGCTTTACAACAGTTGATGTACGTGCTCCGTTACGGAAGTGTAAACCACGTATAAAAGCAACAATTCATCGATGATTAAACGAAGAGAGCGTTGTTTTTGTGTTCTATCCTTTGCAGGGAGGAAAGGATAGCTGGATGCCTTGAGCTCTTCACTATACGCAACAACGTGTTCACCATGAAAGCACCCCAGTACTGTCCTTCACATTCTACGGCTCCATTCCCTCCCTCTCCCTTCGCTTTCGCTGCTGTCGCTGCTGTTGCTCTTTCTCCTTTTTTTTGTATTCTTTGCTCGCCTGCCTTCTCAGAAACTGGTTTTCACGAGTCGCCTGGGGAAGAAAGTAACGCCGACATTGAGCACCTTTTTCCCTTTCAGGTTTTTTTTTCAATTCTTCCTTGGTTCGTCGACTTCGGCATGCACCGCACCTGGGCTGCTTTCCATGTGACGGCGAAGACCGTCCTCGTACGCAGCCCCGCCTGTTGCGTCGCGCAGCGTTGGTGCAGCAGCAGCGGCAGCAGCAGCAGCGAGAGCCCGAGCCACCCAACGAGGACGGACGCTGCGGCCGTGAATCCCTTCGCCTCTTCCGTCGCCAAGACGCTGCGTGAGAAGGTCTTCTCGAAGGACTTTGCGGCCATGAAGGTCGCCACCCCGAAGGAGGAGGAGCTGCTCAAGAAATGGCGCACCGGGGACGGCACGCCGGAGCAGTCACCGCGGCAGCCCGAGACGCCCGGCACGGCCGACCCGTCCGACGTGGAGCCGCAGATGGCAGAGGGCTCGCGCGATGTGGCCGGGACGTACGGGCAGAGCTTTCGCGACACACGCCCGATGGACCCCAACGAGGGTGTCGAGGTGAAGCGGCGTCGCCTGATTTACCAGTCGCGCTACCGGGGAATGGTCGAGATGGACCTCATCTTTGGCCATTTCGCCCGTTGCAAACTGCGGACCCTCGACGCGGCGATGCTGGACGAGTACGACACCTTGCTGAAGCAACTCGACAGCGACCTTTTTCGCTGGTTGGTGATGAATACCGATGCCCCAGCGGAGGTGCAGGGGCTGAGGTGCTTTAAGGAGCTGCGCAAGTTCATCGAGGAGGAGCGTGCCGAATTGCTCGGCCCGAACTAAAAAGAAAAGGAGAGGAGCACAAAGCCGAACGACGGTTCTTTTTTCTCCCTTTTCTTTCTAGTACAGCGGCAGATCATTGTCGCACCACAGGGCCGTTAACGAGAGAGATGATCAAAAAATGATGGTGGCTGCGCATGGGATGTACCTATTGGAGCACACACAGTTGCACACACACAGTTGCAAGAGCGTGACAACGCGTAAATATCGAAGATCGACTGCATCAGTACCGGTGATTTTCTTTTTTTCTTAATCACAAACCTGTAGTTCATACACAACGTTTCTATCGAGATGTTGATGGCGGTGGCGTTGAGCCGCGAAGGTATTAAAATACTTACAGAGTTGTGTACTTCAATCCACAACGCAAGAATGACAACAAACAAAAAAATTTGACACACATTCAGGAACGGTGCAACCATTCGAGATCCCAGCGCTTCTTTGTTGTGGGAGAGTCTTTCGTGACGGCTGCTGTTTTTTTTTTCTTCTTCTGGCAGTTGCGTTCGAACGATGTACCGTGGTTGTGCTGTGCGGCTGGTTCGAGAAGAGCGCATCTGCGTAGCCCTTTCTTTCCCGCTGCGTTTGGAAACTTGTTGATGCTTCTTCCCTATTCCTCTTGCCCAATACGTTCCTCTTTCCTTAACGCTCTCGTCTTATCGCCTTTTCTCACCCATATTGGTTTCTCTCTGCACGCTCGCTCCACATGACGAAGCCTATTCTCTTTCGATTGCTCTACTTTACTGAAACAGCAGAGCGTTTTTGTAGTGGCACACTGTACACACTTCACCTCCATCTTGCCAGCCTGAGGAAGAGCTGTGTTGTTTACGCGGCGTTTCCAGTTGGTGGGTTTCATTTCATTTGCTTTACACGCTGCCGTGTTTTTGCCTTTGCGACGTACTTCATTTTTTTCTTTTGCCTCTTTTTTTCGTGAATTTTCAACAGCTTTTTGCCGAAGAGAGAACTAAAAACTGTCGTCTCTATTTTTTCTAGCCACGTTGTTTTGTTTTTCTGTTTGTTCTTATTCCTTGGGTTGGCTGGATTTGTTTCACGGAACCTCTCACCGAAGGCGCCTGCGTGCGGCTACGGAAAGGCACTGTATTTCGTTTTTGTGTTTGCGTTGCCCCCGTGCCTTCCCCACTCTTTTTTCCCCTCTTTTTTTTAAAAATATTGTTAGTGTAACTATTGGGTGTTTGTATAAGTTGTTTTAATACTCGTACTGTGATTCTTTCTCTTTTACGATCCTCGTGTGCTCCTTATTACTATTATTACTATTATGATTATTATTGTTGTTTATGATTACTATTATTTCTCCTTGTTGTTTAACCTTCGTTGTTTTGGCACAGCGTGAATACACACGCATATCCATCTATTTATCTATGTATACTTCTGGTACGGCAGCGCGCATTGAAGGAGAGAAAGGTAAACCACCCCGTACACAAAAGGTTGCTTCGCCCTGTGAAGAGACGCGTATTCGGGCACCTGCGAATAGAGGGACAATACAAAGCTGAGGAAGTTACTTCGCAATAATCGTCTTGTTTTGTATTTGTTGTTGTGTGTACGCCTTTTTTTTTTTTTTTCTGGGAGCTACTCTTCTACCTTTCCTCCCCCCACCTACTTTCGAATCACCGTTCCGTGTGCAATGTATATTCATCTTTGAGGGCGTTGGAGTCACTCATTCACACGCCGGCACTTTTCTTTGTGTGTCTTGAACGCGGAGTGTGGCAACACGGATCTTTTTTTTTCATTTCCTCTCATTTCCTCTCGTTTCGTTTTTTTCTGTTTTACTTTCTTGTAATCACTGCTACCTGGCTCTCGCTGACGCGACGTCGTTCTGTTTTTGTTCTTGAAGCTGGAAGGCAGTCCTGGTTGCATTGCAGGCAAAGTTGCCCGAGTAGAGCGCGGAATAGAACGGTCTCCCCATCGAGGTGTCCCCCCCCCCTAGGCATCCCTTTTTATTTTGATTTTTAGTTGTGTTCGTTCTAACGAAGCACCGTCAAAAAACAAACAAACACTCTCTTCTCTATTACTCGTTTCTTTTTTCCCGCACATTTTCAAGTAGTACTTCTTATTCTTCTTTTTTGTACTGTTCATAGGCCCCCCTCCCCCTCTCTCCTCTCTCCTCTCCCCTCTCCCTCTCTCTGTGTGAAGGGAGGTGGAGCACCTTTACGAAGTTTTAGTGAGGGCAAGGTGCGTGTAAACACGCTAGCAAGAAGGAAAAAGCAACGGTTGAGGAGCAAACACGCACACGCACATCTCTTCCATTTTGGTTTTATTCCCTTCACAGCCTCGCGGAATTAGAGTCAAAGGGATTTAGCACTCCCCTTTGTCAGGTGAACGCATCTCTTCTTCCTTTTCGTTTTCCTTTTTTTTTATTGGTTCGCTTTGCTAGACTTCGAAACATTTATATCTTTTCTCTTGTGTTGTACGCGGTTTCACTACTACTACTACTACTATTGTGTTTTCTCTCTCCCCTTTCTTTCTGCACTCGCTCTGTATCGGCACCATTACGACCGCCCTTTCCTCCCCTTTTTCTTTGTTGCGTGTTGTTGGCGTGTGACGGGCGTTGAATACGGCTGCAGCTACAAATTTGAGGTAACGGTTTTTGCGTACAAGAAAACCTTTGATACATATATATTTCGGACCTTTACGGAGGTGCAAGAATGCTAGATCTCTTGTTGTTGCCCTCCCCAACGTCGAAGAGCACTCACCCGATCGATCGCGCGGATGCCCCCCTTACGCCGTCGTCGACCGTCGCCTCACTGCGGCAAGACTCGTCGACGCACTCCATGTGCCGCTTAATGTCTGCGTTCACCGTGTCTTCGTTTGGCTCCGGGCTCCCACTGACGCTGCCCGATTCCTCCGCTTCCGGGTGGCAAAGCACTAGTCATCGGCGTCGGTCCTCTGTGATGGGCAAAGAGAGCGTGCAGCACAACGGTGCCGTAACGCAGCAGCGCTCCAGCTTCAACGACAGCGCGTCTGCCAGTGCAGAACGGCGACAGCTCTACAGCACGCCTGCACCACTTTTGCAGACCACACGCACTGATGTGGCGCCAGGTCAAATCGAAAGAGTCGCGACCGCGCTGTACAGCTCGCAGTGGCAGCCACGGCTCGAGAAACCAGTGGAGGGTGGCACCGCTGCCGCACATTCCCCTCCGCCTGCACTAACTCCCCTCGCGGAGGCGTCTGCGCCGATGAACGCGTCGGATGCCGAAAAGCGAGAACACACTCGGTCAACGACGCCCACGTCTTCACCTGTCTATGCCGATGCCGCCTCCGTGCGGAATCGTAATACGGCCGTCGTGGCTGCTGCGGATGCGGCCGTCACCATTGGAACGAGTTCCAGAGGCTCGGACCCACCAACCGTCGTACTAGAGCCGAAGTGGGTGGACTACGATGTGTACTTGCGCCTCTCTGCACCGTTGTTGCGGCAGCGCTCTCTGCAAGATCGAGTGGCGCAGCTGTGTTGTGCATCGTCCACGACGGCGCACGACCACAGGCGACTCGTTTGTCTCGACAGCGTCTTTTCGTTTCTGTTGCACGGCAGCGCCGTTGCACCCCCCATCGTGACACCAACTGTCACTCCTGTCTCCGCAGATCAGTTGCCAATTTCTGGGTCTTCGTGCGGCAGCCTCGACGAGGCCCAGCGGATGTGCTTTCCTCTGTTCTGCCTGCTCGGGGCGAAGCTGTGTGCGTTGGCGGAGCCCGGTGGCGTGATTCGATCCGTTCACACCTCCACCCCGCCGATGTCTCTTTCACAGGCATTGCATCCGCAGGGCGTCGAAGGTGGGCCCAACGCCGCTGCGCCGCGCACGTACAAAAGCGTGGGGCGTCAGCACGTCCTGCTGCTGTTCGCGGAGCAGCTCATGGACGCCTATCCTGACTTCCCACGGGAGCTGCTCTACACCACCAGCCCAGGTGGCGCCATCGTGTCCGCACCTCCACCAGAGACGGCGACGTACTGGCACAGCTGGCAGGCGACGCCACGCGAGGCCCGCCAGAGTGAGTCGTACGACGCCTTGTGGAGCGTCATCACGCTGCGACGATTTGCGGTGTTGATGGAGCGCTGGGGCGTGTCGCCCGCCGCGGCTTCGGAGAAGCTATGCCTGACGGCGTCATCGACAACAACGGCGGCAGAGGTGGTGCTCCCACAAACGCCGGAGGCAGATGGGGAGTCGTCCCGCCTTGTCGTGCCGCGTCAGCTGATGCTCCACACCGTGGACTCCAACTCCCATCTTTCCGTCCCCCTTCATCACCTTGCAATGAATGGCGAAGACGACGCAACGGCGCTGCAGCACAGAGGCGAATCTGTGCCAGCCGCGACAGCCATCATCGCCGGCACTCCCGCGCTGAACTGCCCCCGTCCGCTCCTGCCATACCCCCCGTACACGCGTCCGCCGCCGCCGCCGCCACAGCAGCAGTCCAACGTGGAGCACATCAGCTGCAGCAACAGCGGTACCGCCATATCGAGCAGCGTGTGGGACTGCGCGTCTTCCTCGAAGGCCGCGGTGCCTGGTCGGGGCGACTACACACCCGCCACCGCAGCTGCCGTGCGACCCTCTGCGGCCCGCAGCCGGCGTACACGCCACGAGGCGGCGCTCACGAGTTCCTCGTTTGGGACACCGTTGCCGTCGGACTGCACGGATCGGTTGGACGACATGCTCGCAGAGAGCGCAGAGGGCGGACACCCCTACAACGCCCCCGTCGCCGCAGGCTCCAGCGCCGTACCGAACGCAACGAAAGAACGCTGCCAGCACCGGCAGGTGCATCGGTACAATGTGCCCTCCCCCCCACAGTTGCCGCCGTCGACGAGTGCCGCCGCCGCAGCGCAACAAGACAGCATCGCATCGTTTCTGCGCTCCTTTGCGCGCAACGGCGGTGTGGTACCGGCGGCCGTCTCCAAGAACACGTCGTTGGAGGTGTGGAATTCAAAGCAACGGGCCTCCCCGACGTACTTACCGGCACCGCCAAAACACCAGTCGCCACAGCAGCAGCAGCAGCAGCATCGACACAGTCATCACAACCGCACAACGATGCCGACCACTGCTGTTTCCGTTTCTGCGCTTTCCACCCGCATGGAAGGGCAGCGCTACAACGACGCCTCCACCCCGCTGCCCTCGCGTCCGATGACGGCTGACATGCAACGTCGGCCGCCAACGGTGCCGATGAGTCGGAAGGAGTTTGCGTTGCACCCATACAATGTGGCTGCTGCTGCCGCTGCTGCTGCACCATCGTCGTTGAAGGGGCACCGCAAGTCGCATAAACACCGCAGCAGTTCCTCACGCCGCCATCACACCAGAGGAGATCAGGGCTGTGCGGCCGCTACACGCACGGCACAATCGTCAAACAGGTCAGAGCGGCAGGAGAACGTACGCTCCAACACGGGCGTGAATGCGGCTGAAGCGTCATTGCAGGGAGCGGGCTCGGAGAGGTCCGCCGGAGGCGAGAAAGTAATGGAGCAAGCAGATCGCGGCGGCAGCGCGCGCAACGCACGGAAACGCACGCAGCAGGTCAACGCCTATGTGAAGGACTTGCTAGAAGCGACGGCGGAGGCGCGAAAGCGCAATGATAGTGCCGATTCTGCGTGTGTAAACGGCCAGAAAAGCGAGGACCGAACGGACCCTCAATGCAGGAGAAACAACACTGAACTCAGCGACGCCGCGACAACGATCCCAGCGACGTCGCTCGAAGGCGTTGCGCACGCGCAAAGTCACCACAGCAACACGAGTGCGAATGCAAACAGTCTGAACCGTGGACGACTCGTGAAGGCAGCGGGCATCACAAGTAGTGCCGACGGAGCCGCCGCGCCTTTAAATGCCGCGCGCGAGACGCCCAGCGGCACACATCAGGAAAACTCAACAGAAGTGCGGCACGTACCCGCCCCGCCGTTAGCACCCCAACCGCCGTCGCAGTCGCAGCGATCGCACCTGCACACAAATATTCTGCAAAGCTGGGAGAGCAGCATGCTCGGTCAGTGCGACTCCAGCGGACACATTGGAGCTGCCAGTGCTACTGCCGCTGAGGGGGCTGCACCGGCTGAGCGATCAGAGCAGTGGTCACCGACCTCCCCAGTCGACGCAGCTCCTTTCCTCGACCGTGTCGCCCTCATTCCGTCCATCGCGTCTTCACAGTCGCAACTGTCGGTTTTCTCTGCCCCAATTTATCAAGGCGTCGCAAACGGTCAGGAGGTGACACCGATGGCGGGGCCTCATCAAAGGGACGCGGAAGGCGCTGTCACGACAGGCCGCAGCGACGTATCGTCACAGCCCACGGCTCTTTATCTTTCTTCCGCTGGCGCGAGCATCGAGATTCCTGTCATGCCGGATGGCGTCGGCACCGCGGAGAGCGCAGTCTTGCTGGTGTCGCACACACCAGATCGCGGCTTCGTCGTGACGAGTCTGACATTCCCCCCTCACACCGCCGCGCACGCCGCAGACGGCAGCGTACGTGAGATGCGGCCACTGGGCGCTGCCGTGGAAAAGGCTCCCAACAACCACCACCACCACATGAACAAGGCTACTTCGTTGCCCACGAGTTCACCGCCGTCCCTTTTTGTAACCACTGAGGAGTGTCGGTCACTGCCGACGGCGGCGACGGACAACACCAGCGACCTCCACGCGGACAGCGTAGTCTCCAAGCAAGATGCGCCGCCACCGGAGCAGAAATCGCTCGTTGAAGCAGAGGTGAAGATTCCGCCGCAGGACAGTGAAAATGTAGATGCGGTTCCACTGCGGCCGGTCCCCGCCTCGCCACCAGCGCGTGGAATTACTGTGCCTGTTGTGACGGCTTTTGTGTCCCCCACCGCATCGGTGCCACCGCCTCAGCCGCTGCAACCCCAGCAACAACAAGGCACTACTGCCGCGCGCAACGACGGCCCGCTTTCGGAACCTGCCGAGCTGTATGTGGAGGATGCTGAGCAGCCACCTTCCGCGGACGTATCGCCGGATGTTTTGACTGCAGTTTTGACTGCGACGTATGTGCCAACAGCGGCGGTGCCACTACAGGGAGAGAAGTCGGATGTCACAACGCGGACGGTGCCGCTTCGTCTGGGCATCGCTGCTCAGCTCAGAGGCCTCATTGCCCCAGTTCTACAAGCTGTTGGTCGCGGGTACTTGGCGCGCCATGCGCTTGGCGCTGCGGCAGCGCTGCACCGGACGCATCCGCGAAGTGTAACGTTGGAGGAAGACACATTCACCATCGACGGTGCGTCTCCTGCTACATCTGCCGGTTCATTCCCTCCTACACCGGGTCTAGATGCAGTAGCTGTTGCTGCTGCATTCCCAGCCGAGCAAGCCTCTTTCCAGAACTCAAGCATGAATCATAATTCCGACACAGCAACCAGCGCTGCCGCTGCTGCTGCTACTGCGGTTGGCGACCCTCCACCTGGTGCCTCATCTACTTTCTCGCCTGCACCGGTGACGGCGCCGCGGTCCACGCACAAGGTACGTCCCCCACCGCTGACGGCCTTTGCGGCGCCGGAATCGCGGGCTGTGCTGCGTACACCCGTCACGCAGGACCCGCTGCCGGCTGCCGATGCGTCTGTCAACGACGCTGCAAAGAAGGTGGTGAAACTGTACGAGTCCTCGGGCCTCGACGCCGCGCCGCGCAACACGACCCACGACGGCGGGCTCCTCCACCGCTCCTCCCCCGAGCCGCAGCAGCGACTCTTCGCGGTTTTCGGCGTGCCTGGCAACTCCGTGTCGGACATTTCGAGCTCGCTGGGCCAGAGCGCCGCATACGTCACGTACTTCGCCTCCCACGACGAGACTGGCATGCTGGAGAGTAAGTTGCCGCGATCCATACAGGCGGTGGAACAAAGCATGGACACGTCGCGCTTTTCTTCGCTCTTTCTACCGTGGTCGAAGGACGGGACGAGGGGAAACCGAGAAGGGATGGCGGCCTCGCACACCCTGCCGCCGTCCAAGGAGGAGGAAAGCTCGTTTGGTAGCACCGGGGGCGACGAGAAGGGCTCCGGGTTGCAGCGGACAAAGCGCAAAGACGGGCCACACTGCATGACCTCCACCGAGATGCCCCCGACAGAAGGCGTGTCGGAGAGTGCGCTGCTGCTTTCTCTCATGAGGCCGATTGCAACTCCCTCCCGCGACCGCCTCACCGAGGATCCGCCGCTCTCACTTAGGGGCGAGTCGACCGAGGACTGGATAAACCTGCTGCACAGCCGCTTCGGCGCGGGTGGAAGCTGCACCGTGGCCTTTGTCGGTCAGACGGCGAACGGCCCCCTCGCGGGCAGCACCACGAGCAACACCTTGCAGGACTCCGCTGGCTCGTACACCCGCACCAGTTCTGATCCAGCTCATCCGTCGAACTCGCTGGATAACACGTGGGTGATGCACTCTGCCATGTGTCTGCTGCGATTTCAGCGCATCGGACGCGGCTACCTCGCAAGGCAACAGCTGGCGCAGCGTTACCGCGATGCGCGGGAGGAAGAAAACTTGGACGCGCTGCTGAAGCACGTGCTGTTGGACGGCCCATCACTACCTGCTTCCCCATCGACGGCCACAGGAGGCGCTACGTCAGTGGGGAGGCTCGCCAACAACACCGTACTGTACGCCGAGGGCAACAACTTCAATGGGGACAACGAGAACAGAACTCGTCTAGGCAGCGCAGTGGCGACGCGGGGCTCTGCAGTTTTCTCCGTCCCGCCTTCGACACAGCCGGTCGCCGTCTCCGCCACACCGCAGAGCACGTTGTCGGCGGTCGTCGCGGCTCCGTCTCTGGAGTCCGCCGGGTCCAACGGCATGGTGCGGACTAGCTCCGACTTGGACGCGCCACCTACGCCGCCAGTGGCCGTTCGCGGGCCGCCCTTGTCGCCGTTCCAGGTGCTGTCCGAGGGCTACCCCCTGTCCGCCCAGTCGTCCGGCTCGGCCGACGTTGCGGCAGGCGCCAAAGAGCGCGCCTCGGTGACCATGAGCTCGGAATCCGCCTCGAAGTCCGGCAACCTTGGCGGTGCCGGTGCCGGTGCAGCCGTTGACACCGCCTCCAATCGCGCGAGAGAAAACTCACCCTTTGTGACGCCCGACACCTCTCGTTACTTCTTGCCGCCTGCGCTGACGTCGCCTAACGTTGCACCCACCGCCCAGCGCCCCTCGCAGTCGTTGGAGATTGACCGATCCAGCTCCCTCAGCTTGTCGAAGGAGGCTCCCGCAAACGGGGTGTGTGCGAGTGCCGGGCCGAATATCGTGACCGCCCTCGGCAGCGCTCTCACGAGCAACACCAGCGCTGCGCCCGAAACGCCGTCGCTGCCGCCCTCCACGTCGCGCCGCCGTGGGGCGGCGTCGCCATCCTCGGTGCGGGTGTCCTTCTCACGCGACTCCTACACGCCTTTGATTAAGATCAACGGACCCGAGTTCCCCCCTGCCGTCGCCAATGCAATCGGCGTGCCGCCGGCTGCCGCGACGCCGGCAGCCGAGGCACCGGCAAGAAAAAGTCCGCGTGCGAAGATGGTGGAGGGGGTGAAAGGACCGTTTTACGTCTGCCGCTCGTCCCCGCCTGCCGAAGCAGAAGTCAGCAGTGGTAATTTTAGTGGTGGCGGTAGTGTCGCAGCTGTTGCGGCTGCCTTTGCTGCTGCTGCTGCTGCCCCAACTGCCATCGGCTCTTCCGCTGGCGGATTCGTCACGGGAACGCCCGCAACGCCCGTCGATTCCATCCCGCGCTGGAAGGCCACGTCGGCCGCGGCCGGTGCGATCATGTCCCCGCTTGAGGGCTCCATCTTCGCAGCAAGCGGTCGTAGCGGACGCTCGATGGTCAGCGCCAACTCCTTCCCATTTGAGTTCAGCACCACCGCCCACGCCGCCAGCGCCATGTCTCCAGCGGAACTCATGTTCAGCGGCCGCACCATTGGGAGCATGACACCGGCGCACTGGACCCTGGACGGCGTCGAGGCGGTCGAGTCGACCTCCCACTTCGACGACGGGGAGAGCGCGAGTGAGGACAACGAGGACAGCGACGGCAGCAGCGACAGCGACGAGGAGGCGGAAGACGTCAACAACAGCGACGACGATGCCAACGAGGCGGATGCCTTCAAGAAGGACATCACCCACGTGGAGGAGGGCGGTGCAGAGCCGGCGTGCTTTGGCGCGGCGGCACACCTGCTGCGCGGCGAAGGTGCGCTGCTCACGAAGGAGAACGCCCTGTCCCTGTTGCAGCGCGTCGGCCGCGGCTACCTCTGCCGCCGCCATGAGCATTTTCTCTTTATGGTGTCTATTTCCTTTGCAGAGGTGGCGCTGCTGCAGCGTGTGGCCGTCGCGTACCTCGTGCGGCGGAAGATGGGACTTGAGTTTCAGGTCAACCGCCTGGTGAAGGAGGAGATGGCGTATTGGGAGCTGCGGAACCAAGCCGCCATTAAGCTGCATGCGGTGGTGCGTGGGTTTATTGCACGACAACGGGTGAAGCGTCTGCAGCGAAAGCTGTTCACCAGAATTGAGATGCGGACTGCATTGGAATTGCCGGACCCCGATGAGTAACGGCGCGACTCTTTGTAACAACGAAAAAAAGAGAGGAATACGGGGAAGATGGAGCCAACACCCCGTACCAACCTTGAGTGGTCTTTTTTTTTTTCAATGGTTTGTTTGCCGGTAGACGGACGTGCGTCCTTTTTGTTTTGTTTTCTTTCTCTTGTCAGTGCTTTCTTTCTCTCTCTCTCTCTCTCGGCAGCCAATTCATTTTTCTCCTTCTTTTCCACCGCCGTAACCGGACGGAAAGGAGAAACCGACTGTTGGTTGACTTCGGAGCAGTGTCTCCCTGCGTTGTTGAAAACGCATCCGCTGTAATAAATTGTAGAAAAACAAAAGATGAAGCACATCAGCAACCGAAACCCAAGAGAGCAACAAATAAGAAAAGAGCAAGATAAGTCGAAGAAGGAGATGCGTATGTGTGACGTGTTCAACGTGTGACACCGCTCTTGTAAGGGGCACCTTCGACAAACAGAAGGTGTGGTCTCCTGCACCGCTGAAGCAGCCAAAAGAATTTCTTGTTGTGTGGATGCCAATGACTACTCTTTGCCATGCTTCGCGTGAACGACCTTTTTCTTTTTGCGTCTTCGCCAATGATGACATCAAAAAAAAAAACCCCTGTTTGATATACTCCCTGTTTCTACCCTCTTACATTTACTTCCCTTTTCGTACTTTCCTTGACGCTTGGCATCGTGTTGCTTGACGTACCACAGCAGCATTAATGTATCAAACGTTATCATTCGTGACTTTCACGTGTTCGTAGTCAACATCATATTTGATTCTTTGTCGTCTGTACCTCCTCGTCATTGTTGTTGCCGTTTTGGGTGGTTGCCAAACACCTGTTTTTACTACCACAGCTTCCACCTCAAGTTTTTTTTTGCGCACGTTGGGGTTTCCTCTTCTCTATTCGTTTATTCGTTAATTTTTCATTGGACAGATCTCTCTTTTTTTCTTTTTCCGGTTTCCTCTTGCGGCGTTTCTGCCGAAGATTATTAAGATATCTTTTTCCTCCTTTTTTTTTTTAACGGAGCTCAATCGATTCGTTCCTGTGGGTGCGCTTCTCAACACACGCTCTGCCTTTCGCTACTTCTCAATACATAATCTGCTGTCCGCTTTCACGAAAAGCGGTGCTGTTGCTCACGCACGCCAGCACCTTTTTTTTGTTGTTATACCCCGACCACTTTAGGAGAACAGAAAGCAAAGGAAAATATAAATATATATATATATATATAGTATCAGCGATCCACACGGGCGACGCGTTGTGTGCAGTGTGACCTGACACGAGACACCGCAGCAAAAACGCGCACGATTACTACAATACATATATTCTGCACAGTCAATTAGCAAGTAAGCTAAAGGATTACTGGTGTTTCCTCTCCTCTGTACTGGAATCAAAGAGGCAAATAGTAGAAAAAGGAATCAATCAGTCACGAATAAAAAAAGCGTAGGCACGCTGGAAATATCGTTGCTTACCTTTGGCTACAACAAAGAAAACCTTTTTTTTCCTCTCCACACGCCCAGCGTCATCTGGTGGTTTTAGGATCATTCATTTTCTCATTTCACATCATCTCTTCTCTCTCTCTCCTTTTCACGCGTCTTCAAGAGCATTGAAGTGGGATTACCGTCCTTCTACCTGTGCGCAGTGTGCGAAAAAGAAGAAACAAACCATTCAGAGCAGCCAATATTGCTGAGCCTTCAATTAGGACGCAACGAAGCCAGTTTTTCCTTTCATTACGGAGCTTCCACTCATCGTTCGCTATTAACTCCGACTCTCATCCTTACAGTCTTTGTTATCTAGCTTTTTTTTTTTTGGTCTGGCTGTATGCTGTTCGGGGACCTCAGTGTCGAGGTCAAAAAAACACCAAAAAAAGAAGAGAGAGAGAGGGAGGAAAATAGATAAATAGCTGTATAGGGCTGAGTGGAGCTTTGAAACTGGAAAACAGCGTTACATCAAGGAAAAGAAAAGGAAGGGATACATCTACCTGAGTCGCCAAATCAACGATTGAAACGAAAACGGTCTGCCGTTTTTTCTTTCCATTTTGTCTGTTTCGCTTTTTTTATTTATTTCCTTCTTTCGCCTTTTTTTTCTCGTGTTATTGCTGTTGTGACCATTTCCTTCGCACGCCGATTTATTTTTGTTTGTGGCTTTTTCTTCTTCTTTCCTTCTCTTCTTCGTGCTTTCTTCTTCTTTTTTAAAGAGCCCTTTTGTTTTTCTTTCACTTCATTTTTCCTCCTCTAACGTCTAAACGCTAACTTATTAATACCTCTCTTTTCCTGCGCGCGTGCTTCGCTCCATCAGCGCTTCTTAAATTCGTTATTGTTTTACGAAGTTCCTTCTCCTCCTTGAGTGCTGTTCTGAGTACGTGTACCAAATCAAATAACCTTTCTTTTCTCTCTTGTGTTTCTTCGTATCAGACGATCATTACTGAATATTAGCCGAAAATAAAAGGGGCGATTATTGAAGATTTTTTTTCTGTTCCTGGAGAATAAGGTTACTTCTTCTAGATCATCCAGACTGAAGAAAGCGATCTGAGAGCCCTTCGGGTTCTACGGACATAGTTGGTTCTGCTTAACAGTTGTAAGGCTCAGAATACACTTTTCAAGGACAGTTGGCTTTTTTCTTCTTCTTATCATTGCCGAAAGAAGCAGTCAACGCTGAGAAAGGAACGGTATGCGTTGTATCCCGAAAGTAAATAATTAAACCGAGGTAGGACTGATAAGATCATTATTTTTGTTTTGTTTTGTTTCATTATTTGTTCCCGTGAGCGAGTCTTCTGAGCACACTGTCTGTTTTTGTCTTCTGTGTGTTTTTGTTCACCCCTTTGTAGTGGTCATCTTTGAATAGTATCTGCGAAACGCCACCCAAATCCCTCTTCCCCACTCCCTTCTTCGCAACAGCGCTTCTCAGTACACCGACGATACACTGCACCAGTTTCAAGCAGGGGAGAAGGGACGACTTTGCGCTCACTACGAGCGGAAGCGAAATCAGGGACCCTTTTTTTTTTTGCAACCCCTCCATCCGCACCGCAGCACAACGGCGTCTCTATTGGACGGAGTAGGCACCTCGCCGCCGCCGCCGCACCCGCCGCCGCAGCCGCCGCAGCCGAGCGCGCACCCCTACCACCGTTCGCCCAAGACAAACGGAGGCAGCAGCGCCGATTCTCCACGTCGTGCTGCCTCTTCACCGGACAAACGGGGGAACGGGGCTGACTACGTTGAGAGCGAGGCAGCGAGAATGCTGCCCGATTCCTTGGCGAAGGAGGCCGCCAACGTTGGCTATAGCAGCGGCATTAGCAGAGGAGGAGCAAACTCCGGTACCAGCGCAGTGAGCACGACGAGTACGAACACCACGCAAAATGCAGCGGCGAGCGGGTCGTCACGTCACGTGGTAAAAAAGCCACCTAGCACAACGACGGCGGCTGCCGCCCTGGCCGCTGGCTCACGCGGCTCCCCACCGATTCTCATGGGCAGCGGTGGCTCATCTAGTCCGGCAGGCAACAGCAGCGGTGGCTCCTCCTCCAGCACGGGGTGCGTGCGGTGGTGCATGAACGTCGCACTGCAGTCTTTCACCGGCGAGCCGTGGGCAGTGACGCTGCAGCCCGCTGCAGAGGACGACATTGTGTTGAACGGGTCGTTCCCGGGTAGTCCGGCGGACTCTCCCGTCCTACCCCCCGCCCCCGCCCCCGTCCACCCTGCCGCGACGACCACCACCGCGGCGGCGAACAGTCGCCAGCAGCCTCCCCAAGGCGGCGGCTCTGGAAATAGCATCACGAGCGGCAGCTGCAGCAACCGCAGCTCCCCCGTGCACGGCGCCGGCGGCACCCGCATGAGCCCGTCGATGCTGCGCAGCGGGCTACAGCTGGCGGCGATCGACTACAGCGAGCCACAGGTGCAGTACCCGGGGGGCCCAATGCTGGACGCCGCCACGTTCGGCTACGATCCGCAAAGCGAAGACACTGCCGCCCTGCACCAGTGCGTGCTGGCGGTCAACAGCCCGCCCGTCACGTACGGTGTGGACGACCTGCTTGGTCGCATCACCAACGTCGAGTTCATCGCGGAGCAGAGCAGCCCGGAGGAGACGGCGGCAGGGGTGCCGATGCACTACCGGCTCGCCTCCTCGCTGGAGCCGATGCTCAACGCGACGCTCAACCCAGCCATCACGGCCGTCATCGACCACTGCGTCAGCGCCATGGTGCTCGTATACGGCGCCACGCAGGAGATGAAGCAAATGGGTCTGATTGGCACACCGGAAGAGTGCGGCCTCCTCCCGCTCGGCATCCGCTGCATGATGGACCGCTTTCTCGAGCGCAAGGAACAGCAGCAGTCCAAGGCGTCCACCGCCGGCGGTAACCCCAAGTCCTCCCCCGAGAAGGCCTGCGGCGGCCAATCGGTGCTCGCCTCTCCGCCGCTGCACCCCTCGAGCAGTCCATCCTCCCCGCACGGGGGCGGTGACGACGCCGCCTCCGACGGTGAACGCACAGAGGGCGGGCACAGCCGCTCCGCGACCTCGCACGCCTACAGCTTTGTCTTTCCCTCCATCGGCTCTCGCCACCACCGCTTTGCCCGCATGGAGACCACCTTCATCGCCTTTGACTCGACCAGCGTGGTGGATCTGCTGGATCTGTCGAACAAGCGGGTGGAGCTCGTGCTGAAGTTGGCCCCACCGCCGACGCCGTCCGCGTTCGAGGAAAAGGCAGACGACGTGAATGCGCCGTCGAGCTCGTCGGCCACCACCGACTCTTTCGTGCTCAACGCCCGCGCGATGCCGGTCGAGAACACAAACGACGCTCTTTCGGCGCTGGACGTCGGGCTAGAAAATTTATCGCGTGCGCTGGAGCTGGCGCTCCTGCAGTCGGAGTCCGGCTCCTCGTTGCTCTTCTCCCTGACAGCGTTCACCGACGCGTGCCGGTGCGCCACGATGCACGTCCTCTGCCTCGCAGAGGACCCCGCCGCGCAAACCTGGCTCGCCTCCACCGTGCAGGCACGCAGTCAAGCCATCCCCCTCGGCGAGGAGCAGAGCTGGGCTTCCATCCAAAACACACCGATGCCACCCCCTTTGCACCACCACGCCGCGACGATGCTCGTGCCTGCCTTGTGCTTTGGCAACATGTTTACCTCCGTTTTAATCTGCGTCTACAACTCAATTACGGCGCTGAGTCGGCTTAATCGTGACTTGACGTTTGCCGTGACGGGTTACCGCATGCGCACCATCCCTCGCGTGACGTTGGCCAGCTCGCGGCGCGGCCTGAAGAAGTTGCCGCCCAGTTGGGAGGAGTACTTCACGAACGACGGCCGCCGCTACTTCATCGACACCACCACCCAAACTACCACCTGGGAGGACCCGCGCTTCACCTACCAGCAGCGGCTCTCACACTCCGGCAGCTCGCAAGGCGGCAGCCCGGGCGGAGGTAGCAGCGTCGGCTCCAGCCGCGGCGGCGTCCTGCAGCACCGGCCGAGTCGCATCGGACTCGGTAGTGGCGACAAAGACTTTCTAGCGAATCGCCTGCAACCGGAACTGCACAGCAGCAGCAGCAGCACCGTTGGCGGCACCCCGCCCACCACGAATACAAAGGCGTCTTCCAAAACGCAATCGCCTCGCATCGGTGCCACCGCGGCCGGCTCGAAACGCGCCTGTCCCAGTGACGAGCCGCTTGATATTGGCATCGTAGTGGTGGACACGATGTGCCGCCCACGCGTGCTCATCGACTCCAGCAACCCACGCTTTGCCCAGCAGTACGTGGAGCAAGAACAGTTTCTACGCGAGAAGCAGCACGAGCTAAAAGAGTCGATGGAGGCGATGCGCCAAGAGGCGGCGAAGAAGAGGGCTGCCGCTGCCGCTGCTGCATCAACGACGGTGGCTTCACACGCCGACCCCACCGGGCATACTTCCTCCTTCGCTGTTGGTGGTGATGGTCTAGAAGACAGCGACCCAGCGGTGGTGTCCGTCACCGCCGCACCCAGTGAGTGCGTGCAGACCATCGCTGACCCCGTCGCACCGATGCGCTCGTCAGACATCAGCGACACGCCCCTGACGCCCGTCAACGGCATGATTGGTCTAGACGACGTGGACGATGAAGAGGTGTCCTCGCTGTGTCGCAGCAGCACCGCCAACATGGACGACTTCATCTTCGAGAACTCCGACGAGGACGATGATGAGAAGGAGTTGGAGGCCCCGCTGTGGAGTCAGACGGGGCAGTCCGCAGGGCCGACGCCGTCCGCCAGCACCGGTGGTGACGGCCGAGGCGACCTGTCGCACGCCGGCAACAACGCAGAGGCCCGCTTCTATACCAACGCGCTGCAGGAGCAGGCCATCGGCGTCATTGAGATGACGGCGAGTGCGACGACGCCCTCGGCCAGCTCGTCCGTCACCGGCACCCCGCTTATTGGGAGCACCGGCGTCAACAGCAGCGGCATCGCCGGCGCTCCAGAGGGGCAGTTTGCGGGGGTGACGGCGGAATTCGGCGCGCCGAGCAGCACGATGGCCTCCGTGCCACCGGAGGTGCAGGACCTGGAGTCGCTGGTCGATGAGTTCACCGCATTTTACCGTAAGGCGTACTCGATGCAGCAGCGCATCGTGGAACTGGAGGCGGAGCTGAAGAAGCGCAGAGCGGCGTCGCAGAGTCCCAAACCGTTCCTGTCATCATCTACCATCACAGCTGGCGAAACGAGCTCGACGTACGACATTGAGCAGGAGATGCGAAAGGCAGCGGCGGCCTCGCCGTCGGCCAAGGTTCGAAAAGCGGTGCTTCCTCTGCTGACGGACGTGGGTGCCGCCGCCTCCGCTGGTAGTAACAGCGGTGGTGCCATTCTCGCTGCGTTTCAAGAGGCGCTTCGCCTTGCTTCTCAGTCTTCCATCAAAGCTGAACAGCAATGAGAAGATAGAGGGAAACACGCTTTACAACGTACGGATGCTGGAAAGAAAAAAGACTTGCGAAGGGTAAAGATGAAAAGTGGAGGTTTAACGCAGATCTACCTCTCGTCTTTCTTCTCGCGGCTTCTTAATCGATTCGTGCTTTTCGAAATGCGTTGCGTCAGAACGTGCTGTCCTTCCTGTACGCATTGATGAACGCACAGGACTATCCACGTCAGTGTGTGCGAATCGTTTTATGGGTCTTTTGTTTTGTTGTGGTTTACTACACGTGGTCATGATATATAAATGTAGCAGTTACCCCGTTTGTTTTGATGTGGCGTCTCAATTGTTTTTTTTTTTCCTTAATGGGCTCGTTTCTGACTTGTCATTTGGTTTATTATTATTATTGTTTTCGTTCCTTTTTTTTTGCTGATGTGCTAGTGTGGTTCATAAAAGTCATTTTTCGTGGTGCACCGCTCGTGAGATAATCACTTTAAAACAGCATGATGGAGAGAGAGCGATTGGAGGCAGCAATAGACGCGCTTTTTCCTTGTCCTCTCCCTCCAAATCATATTTCGATAAAACAACGTTGGATTGCTGCTAGTTTCTTTGCCTAACACTGCCTCATTAAGAATACTTGCTCCATTACAGTATGCTCTTTCTGTTTACCTGTGCTTGAAGTGCATGATTCTTCTCTGTCTCTGTTTTGCTGTCTTTACGTTTTCTTCCCTTAAGAAAGAAAAACAACACACAATCAGCATTCTGTTGTTGCTGTACGGTTCGTGTTTCCGAGCAGAAAGCAAGTTTTTTTTTTCTCGTTTGGAACTAGAGAAAAAGAAAGAAAGCGTTTTACGCTGAGTGCGTTGGCCGAATGATGTCTCGTTTATTCCGCGAAAAGATTCTTATCTACGTTTTACTGGTAGGCGGCGAAGCTGCAAAGAACGGTACTCTTGGTGGAGGCCAACCTTTTTCTTCTTTACGCCATTTCTGCAGCGTGCGAGGGGGAAAAAAGGTTCTCCACACGCCATTGCAACTCTTTATTCATCAAGTTGCGCTTGCAAGTGTACTCTCCCTTCTACGCCTTGATGGAGGCGCCATCGGCCTTTTTTTTCTTTGTTAGATGCATATCCAGCGTCACCTGATGGGCTTAAAAAAGAAACCGATTTAAAGCTCATGCGGGCCGGCGAACAGCACACGTCTCCACGAATGCACAACGCGAATATATATATGTTTTCTTTCTGACTTTGCTATTTCATCCAGCACTTGCGTACCTTGTTTGGGTGTGGTCTATTTTTATTATTCTTCTGCAGTGTGCATCAACTTGGTGGTCATTAACTCCCTCTTCCCTTCTTATCTTGACATTTTCTTTTGAAGTTAGAGCGCGAATCGCCCAGTTGTCTCTTTTTTTAATGGCGCTTTTTTCCCTTCGCTTGTAATACACGTGCTACGCTAGTGAATAAAATGGTTTGTTTTTCTATTACTATTTTTTCTTCTGTTGTGGACGCGCCGGCGCAGCGTTCCTCTCTCTATCTCCAATTTGTATTTTACTGTTTTCATTTATTTCTTTTGTTTTTGCAATTTTGGCACTTCAACGCACATGCTGCTTTCTCTGTTTCAGCTTTGCTCGATGTTTCTTCTCCTCCGTTATTTCTACTCCCCGTCTTCGCCGCCCCCTTATTTTTTCAATGTACAGGTCGGTTTGGAAAGGATTCGTTCTAAAAAATGGAGCTGGAGAGGACAATTAAAAAAAGGGCAAAAAAAAGCACACACCCTAGATGTAATGCTAAATCTGCCTTCTGCCGTTTATTTAGTATGATTTATCTTCACACCGCACAGTAACGCGCGCTCTCACTCACATACCCGATGAGCTTCTGATCTGCATTTTTGTTCTTGCTTTGGCCGGTGTCGACTCGATTGTCTCACTGCCTCGTTTCACTCGTGTGTCGCGGTTTGCGTTAAAAAAAAAAGAAAAGTGGACTGCCTTGACAAGTGTATTTTCGCTGTTCTGAACTAAATATTGTCGCTACATTGAGTGCCTTTTCTTGAATGGCGTGGTGAAGCATCGATGAGGAAGCGTGTTTAATCACCGCTGCTGCTTTATGTGTGTAATCGCTGTGCGTCTGCGTCTCTGTGCTCTTATGCGTACTACATATATCTATTGTTGGTTACTTTTTGGTTTCGATCGGTTCCGTCTTTGTCGGTTCGCAAATATCTGTGTGGCGTACATGGCACAACCCTTCTGCTATACATTTTTTTTTTGTTATTTCTCCGATTTTTCGCCACATTTCTTTTCTATATTTCTGTCATCTCAGAGCGCAATGGAAGAGAAAGGAAAGATGGTAACTGGCAGGCTATTGGAGATCCTTCGTGTAACGGTCGGCTAGTACGGCTTTTGGGTGCCGCAGTACGGTTACGTCTCTCACGCTTCTGCTGCCTTTCTTGACAGCGGGAGAAGCGAGTGACGTGCGCGCCAGTGTCTTCATCTCTTAAAGGGAAAGAAGAGCCGCGCCAATTTCCGCCTGTGTCGTCCCTTGCCTGACGTTCGTGTGTCACCTTGTTTTGTAGCCGGCAGTCGGTGTTCTTGGTGTTCTGCGATCGCACCTGCAAGACTCGCTTCGAGGCGCATGGTCGAAAGGCGTCCGCACTGGATAGTGGGAGAGAGGGATGAGATGAGGGGTGTTTATTTCTTTTTCTTTCTTGATTTTCATGATATGTGCAAAGACAAAAACAAAGGCGCTCGTGGTGGAGTGCAAATCGCGTGTTTGTTGCGCGGTTGCTGCAGGCGCACCCAAAAGGCTGTGCCACACACAGTGTCGTGCTGATAGCGTATCAGAGTGCGCCACCGAGATGAATACAACCAAATAACAATCACAAGAAAGAAACCATGTGGGTGAAGGCTGTATCCAACTTTCGTTGAGCTCTGCCAGCAACGCGCTTTACTACACTAATGGTGGTTCAACTCCACTTGGCGGCGCCGTTTTGGGCTAGCGTTTTGAACCCCAAATAATGCGCTTTCTTTTTCCCCGGTCTCGCAGTTTATTCTGCCTGAAACCGTCATTTCAACGACGCACAGTGGGAGGGCTTGTCCGCCGAGTCGCTTGCGTCGGCGAAGGCGTTGTCCCACGTGCGGAAAGGCTCGTCGCGTTGCGCCTCAAAAGGCTGCCAGGCCAGAACCATTGCCCGACTCTCCAACACTCCTTCTTTTTCTTGACCCTTCCTACAACGCAATGTGTTCTTTTCTTCCGCAACGATGCTCGCCTGCTAGCTCTTCATGCTGTAGGTGTCGCGCCTGCAATACTATTGTGGTTGCTTTCTCATTTGCCAGTCGCTTTCCGAGACCCTTTTTAAAAGAGAAATATTATTCTCATCATTCCCCTCTTCTTTCGCGTTGTTTTGCGGCTTCGTTTTCGAAGTAGAAGACCAAGAATTCACCTTTTCGTTGCTGCTTTTCTCCTCGCTTCCTCGCTTCCTCGCTATCCTTTTTCATCACCCTTTAGCGGGTCGAAGAGCGCAACATGCACGCTCTCTCTCGCGACTTGCAGATCTACGCCAGCGATAAGCGGCGGCGGCCGGCGATCGTGTACCAGCCGAACATGACGGCGATCTCTGCGAATCTGAAGGAGTTGTTTGAGGCGTCCTTCTGCGACCCCGAAACAAGCGACTTCCTCACTAAATCCCGCGATGTGAGTCTGTGGAAACTGATGGTGGGCGATTTCCTTTCTCTCTTTCTCTCTCGCACCACTGCCCACGGCCTGGTCGGTCGCGGTGGCATGTTTGTGTACTCAAACGAGCAGGTGCGAACGCTGCTGCGGCCGCCACACACACCCGCCTCGGCGCCGCTGCCCCCGTCTTTCCAGTGGGACACGTTGCTCGACATCGGTGCTGGCGACGGTGGCGTGACGGCGAGGATGGCGCCCCTCTTCCGCAAGGTGTACGCGACGGAGTTCTCTGCCTCGATGCGCTGGCGGCTGCGTCGTCGCGGGTACGAGGTGCTGCCACACGAGACCCCGTTTGTGGTGAATGCTGCTGCGGAGCCGGTGGAGCGCCGCTACTTCGATGTGATTGCGTGCAATAACGTGCTCGATCGTGCCGATAAACCGGAGACGTTGCTGCGTGACATGCGGGACTCCTTGAAGCCTGGCGGGTTCCTGGTCCTCGCGGTTGTCTTGCCGTGGTGCCCGTTCGTGGAGGACGGTCCACGACAGAAGGCGCCGTCGGAGAAGCTGCCCATGAAGGGCGGAGAGTGCTGCAAGGGTGCGAGTTACGAGGCGTCGGCGTCGAAGCTGTTTGAAAACGTGCTCATTCCCATGGGATTTGAGCTGGTGCGTTGGACTCGGTTGCCGTACCTCTGCGAGGGGAACCTACGCAACGAGTACGCGTTGTTGAATGACGCTGTGTTTGTGCTTCAAAAGAAGTCGTCTGCCGCTTAAACGCTAAAAAAAAACCAACAACACAATACTAATAGTTGATGTCTAAGAGGTGAGCTGTTGTTGCTACTGAGAAAGAGTGTGTGACGGTGATAATGAGTTGTGCGTAGTGTACTTCATGTAAGGGGTTGTGGTGGTAACTGTGGTGCAGGTTGGCGAACATGTGTTGTGTGCGTGCGCAGGCGTGTGAGAATGCGTGCGAAATGTGATGAGCTCAAGCGAACAGTGACCAAGATAGGTAGAACTCACTGTTTTCGTGCGCATCAATAATAATAGTAGTAACTACACTATTAAGCTTTCTCTTTAACTTGTTTGTTACTCGTCGCGCCGTTTTCTTTTAATTCGTTCTTTCGTTTCTCTTTTGTCGGCTGAAGCAGCCCTATTTTCCCCCTCCCCTACACCGTCCGGACCGTCCTGGACGATTTCCACCCTTCTTTCTGCTAATCCCACCGCTCACCTTTTCTTTCTGTGCTACGCAAACAACCATCCGCTCACCTCCGACGGCGGGCAGCGCTACCTCGTCGACCTCCACCTTTCTTGCTATTTTTGAGTTTCTTCCTTTTGCTGCAATCAGCGTGTTCTTTTACCTTTGTCTCCTTTTCCTACGGAAACTGTGGTGGAGGAAAGCGTGCATGAGATCACCGAACACGTTTTTCGTGGCATGCGGGTGATCTGATAAAAGTCGGGTTTTCTCCTCCGCGGTTTCTGTCGCGGGCCTCAACGACGCGTCGCACGTGAACAGGGATGCCTTCTTTGTTGTCGTATTAACGGAACGCTCTCACTTGTTGACGTGAACAACGAGTCTGCTGAAGTCAATACCTCAAAGAACCACGATGGAAGGATCTTCGCGTTAATCCCAATGTCTTTCTTTGCGCGCTAGAGGAGGGGGGGGGGGCGGATAGAGAGATAGAGAGAGATAGAGGAGTGGAGAGGAAAAGCAACGCACGCTCTGGGTGCAATCTTTTTCTCCTTCCAGCATAAGTAATCGATCGCTCCTCGTGTGTTCACCTATTTCTCACTTTCGGATCCGCTGCTCGCGATCTTCAGTAGCACCGAAGACTGCTTGCTTCCTCTACGCTCGTTCTCCGCTGCTTTCCTTCCTTTTCTTCAACAACAACAACATATATATTTTGCCTGTGCAAATTTTCACCTGCTTTAACTCACGTTGTCCCCCTCAAAAAAAAAAAAGGAAACGCACAATTTGAGCGATTTGAGAGACGCTGTGTCTGCACGACGAGTTGATTGCCTTTCCTCCCCCGCTGACGCACTCTATTATTATTATTAATATTATTTTCTATCACGGTGCCTTTAACGCGAGGGCAAAGCAGACAGATAAAAAAGAAAAAGAAGAGAGAAAGATATGGCCGCTCCTCCAATGCCGCCGGGCAAGATGCCGCCGCGCCCACCCGGTGCGAAGCTCATGCCGCCGATGCCGCCGGGCTTCAAGGCACCCCCCATGCCACCCGGCAAGATGCCGCCGGTTCCACCAGGCATGAACCGCCCAGGGGCCCCACCCATGCCACCAGGGATGGTGAGGCAGCCGGGGCCTGCTCACGTCGGTGGACCACCGCACCCCCACTACCCCGGCAACACCGGTGCTCCCGCTTCTGCAGCTCCGCCGCCCACAGCAGCGCCAACTTCGCAGTCCGCTGAGCCATCTCAGGCTCCCCGCTATCTGATGCCCCCCGGCGCAGCAGCAGGGGAGTTGCCAACGCTGTCGCCCAATGCGATGGCCGCCCCTCCTCAGCCGCCGTCGGCGTCACAGCACTACCGCGGGAACTACGGTGGCGACTACGGCGGCCAGTACGACGGCGGCTACCCCGCGCAGACGGGCCGCTACAATCGTGGTCGCGGTGGTGGTCGTGGGGGAGAGCGCTATAACCGCGGCGGCTACCGCGGTGGCTACGACGGCGGATACGATCGCGGCTACGATCGCGGCTACGATCGACCGGGTCGTGGTTATGACCGACAAGACCGCGGCCGGCAGTACAACGCGCGTCGCCGCGACGAGCCACAGGAGAACCCACCGATGCGGGAGCCGACGAACACGGTGTGGGTCGGCAGCTACGACCCGGCCTTCCACTCTCGCTTGATGCTGTGCCGCGCCTTCTGGCCCTTCGGCCGTGTCATGCAAGTCGCCGTGCACGAGGGCAAGTCCTACGCGTTTGTCCACATGCGCCGCACAGAGGAGGCGAAGGCGGCCGTTGACGCCCTGATGCAGAGCCGCGAGCTGGGGCCCGCGATCTTTAACTTCAGCAAGCATCACGACTACACCGAGGAAGAGATGAACCTGCCGCACGACCCCAACGTGGTCGAAGAGCCGCCGCTGGAGGAGCCGTCCCAGCAGCACCCCCAGCGTCAGCAGTACCCCCAGCAGTACCCGTCGCAGCCACCGCCACAGCAGCAGCAATTCCAGCCTGGAGCTCGTCGCCCCCGCGAGCAAGACGAGTACGAACCGCGAGACTTCCGCGACGTCCGCGATGGTGAGGCGGCCCCGCAGGAGGCGCTGCCGCCGCCCCCGCCGCAGCGTCGTGCCCGCGGTGAGCGGGACGCGAAGGAGCCGTCGAACGTGCTGTGGCTCGGCAACCTTGTCCCCTTCATCACCAATGAGAAGTTGGTGGAGATCTTCGAAGTCTTCGGCCCCATCTCACACGTCTCCCGCCTGGGACGGTCCAACATGGCGTTCCTCACCTACGACACGGTGGAGCAGTGCACGATGGCACTGGAGACGATGAAGGGACGACCGATTGAGGGGGTGATGCTCAGCATGAACTACGGCCATGATGCGCAAAACAACAACGATTCGGCACGTGACGGTGGCAGCGGAGCTCCTGGCGGCCCGGGGAACAGCTACAACAGCGTCCCCCTCACCGCGGATGGCATCCCAGTCAATGAGACGCCGACGAACATCATCTACCTCGGCAACCTGCCCTCCGACGCGGACGCCCAGGAGGTGGAGAACTTGTTCCAGCCGTTTGACGGCTTCATCTTCAGCAAGTACGTGGAGGCGAACAACATCGGCTTTGGCCACTTTGACAGCATCGAGACGGCGCGCATCGCACGCGCGGCGCTGACGAACGCTACGGTCAAGGGCAGCCCCATCCGAGTGAGCTTTGGCAAACAGAACCACACCTACACGATGGCGGACCGCCGACGCATCGGGGAGCCGGCCTCCGACCTCGCGGCGGGTGGAGACTTCAATCTTGACGCGATGATGCGCGGCCCTGGTGGGCAGCTGGACGGGTCAAGCGGTGCGCTGATGGCCGGGGCGTTCGGGAGTGGCGGCATGGGCGGCGGCGGCGCGTTGATGCTGCCTGCAATGGGCGGCGGTGCTGCCGGTGGGACCGATGCAGCAAACGGCAATGTGTATGCCAAGGTGCGGCCCCCGCCCGAGATGACACTGGACCACAGGCTGCAGTCCTTGATGGGCAGCACCTACAACAACTGCGGCGCCAACGGGCTTGAGATTAGCCCGAGCCAGATCCAGGCGGTGTGTCTCATGGTGGACAACTGCATGGGGGAGTCGTCGTACGAAACGCTCCGCGAGGTCCTCGCCCTCTACTCGCCGCTGCGCTCCGTCCACGTCTTCAACGTCGTGGCGAAGCGGATGAAGGAGTTCGCGGATGACCCGCACAAGCGGCTGCTGGTGCTGTACGCCACCACGCACGTCATGCTGAGCGCCAACACCGAGTACGTCCGCTTCACCGACGCCGTGCTGAATGCGTTTCTCATGGTGCTACTGGTGGCGAGCGAGGGGCAGACGAGCAGTGGCATGGACCGCCTCACCTCGATCATTGAGAGCCTGCAGCAACACCCCTTTATCGAGAAGAAGTCGAGTGCGGGCACGGAGTACGAGGCGGAATTCCGTGCCCAGCTGGAGGAGATTGCGGATCGTGCCAAGGCAGAGCAGGACCTGCGCTCTCTCGTGACCCGCCGTCGTCGTCGCGCTTAGATCGAGTGACGTGTGGTGAGTGTGCGATTACGATGACACGTATGGATCATTGTAGTCGCATTGCTTAGCGCGGAGCTGTTCTCGTAGCCTCAACGGGGTTGCGTGGTGCCCGACCCTCTTGTTTTGCTCTTTCATGTCTTCCTGGGTGTGGGCGTGTGTTTCTTTCCCTTCGAGCTCGACGTTCCGCTCTATGGCGCTACCTTTGAAGTGGGCCGATGACTCATGGCCGCAGGCTTTCGAAGATTGTTCTCGTTTTGGTTTCACGCTGGTGAAACCGCTTTGTCTTCCTTAAACGGTGATGTTCTCTTTAATGTGTTGTGCGGTGCGTGTGCGTGAAAGGATGTTCTTTTGTATCTATGGGACATAACAAGAAGCAACGATGCTCCACAATGCAGCTGCGTTCGCGACGTACGCTCTCTTCCTATATGTAATGGCTGGGTGTGCGCTTCTGCACGTAAACTCATGTAATGGCTTCTCTCCCTTCTCTTTTCATGCGAGGTGCGACTAAAGGGCGCCGCTGTCTTCTGCCCAGTCCTCGTTAGCTTACACCTGCAAAACTGGACGTATTTGTTTGTGTGTTTGTGTTGTGTTGCGTGCTTGCGGCTGCAGTGATGCGGTATCCACGGCAGCTGTTGTGGAGTACCGCCCAGCTGCTTTTGCACGCATGCTTCAAAGACACCTGCAAGTACTTATTGGGCTGCAGGAAGCTGCAGATGCTTGATGCCAATGACGCACGCCATGTGTCTAGGTGACCCTAGCGCGTGACACGTTGTATAAGAAGAAACGAGTAATGTTGTGTGGTTTCATGCATGAAGAAGGTGTACACGTGCTCTCTCTTTCTTTTTAATAATCTGCTTCCCTCTCACGTTCTTGCGTCTTTCTCATGCTTCCTTCTCCTTCCTTCGTGTCGTGAATGTCTACTTCGTATCCTCTACTCAGACCCCTAATCTCTGTATGTGACAGTCTGGCAACGGTAAGCACCGGCGTTAGGGCCGCATTTTCCTTCTTTGCTGGTAGCGCATATTCCGTCTCTCGTGTTCAGAGCTTCGATTTCTCTTTGAAATGTTTCACTCCACGGATTTTGCTTTACACCGTGATGCTGCGTGAAAAGCCTGTGACGCTTTTCCCACTCTTCTCGACCTTTTTTTTTGCTTTTAAGATGCGCATCTGCATTAGCGATGAGAGCGTATCTCTTCGATGCACCAGTGCCACGTCGCCCATCGAGTTACAACTCCTCTATGAATTTCACACCCTCTCCCTCTTTCTAGCTGCCCGTTACAACACCTCGCCATGAATGGGCCTGAAGTCCAGCTCTTCTCCTTTCTCAATCCTTTACTACGCATAGTTAGCACACCTCAAATGGTGGCAGATGAATGGCACGCTGTGCCCGCTGCGGGGTGAGAGATGTTTTTGCTGGGTCCCCGTTTGTCCTTCCAATACGACCTGCCGTGCATCTTTGCAGCTCTGGTTCTTGGTTTTTTGTCTCCTTCCTTTTCTTAATAATATTCAAGTGCAGTTAATCGTGGCACCTCACTCTCCCCCCTTACGCACGCGATGCGCAGGGTCCATAGAGGTTGTTGTCATCAAGACTGCACGAGATGGCTCATTCTTTGAATGAGGTGGTTGCCTTGAAGGTTTTTGTTTCCCTCGATTCGAAGTTGCATCAGTACAGCGACACCGTTTCGCAACCAATGACGGTGCCTGCTGGCGATGACAACGAGATTGTCTTCCGATGCGAAGATCACCTTTTCCAACTGAGGCCCTGAATTCAGAAGAGATGCTTCTGCGCATCTGTCTTCGTGCGAAAGAAACCCAGTGCACGAATCAGCTTTCACCAACCAACTTCTTACCTCTGATTCATTGTAGGTACTTGGAGTCAAAGTGAAGAGCGAGAGAGAGAGAGCGGGCTCAATTGCGAATCACTCCCTTCAAGCTTGAAGGAAGGGCGTGAAGAGGATAAGATGGAGAAGAATGGCGCCTTCGATTCGCTTTGCATTTGTGACGGCAAATGAACACCGCCGTGGAGAGTGTGAATTGTGCAGCACCGGAGTTGCTCATGCTGCATCAGTACAGCGACGCCATCTCACAACAAATGGTGGCGCCTGCTGGCGATGTCAGCTAGATGAGCAAACGATTGCAAGAGTCTCGAGAGGCGACTGTCTTGTGGTGATGCTCTTGACGGCGTCGATGCGGGTGTGGTTTTTGTTTTCCCCTCTCAAGTCTACATGGCTGCGCTTTGTGATGAGTACGTTGAAAACATTTTTTCCAAGTGTACCTTGATCGCTTCCCATGAAATTCATTCTTTTCCATCTATGAACCCTTTAACTCTGAAGGCGATGGCAGAGGTGGAGGAAGAAGGGGCAGCAAAGCAAGCGCCCTGCCCACTCCCGTGTTCGCACTTCCTTTCTATTTGTCTTTGCCTAAGCGCTATTCGATGCGTGCGTGCTTTTCTTGCTCGCGAAGCGGCTCGTGAATACCCGTCGAAGATCAAGGAGGGGGAGTTGGATACGTTAGCGCCTGCACCCCTGCGGCGCGACAGTAAACCGGCGTCCGCCACACAAACACACAACAGCAATAAAAGAAAAAGCAAGATATACTACATATAACAATCGAGCGTCTCCTGGATGACTTGCGAATAATAATAATAAGAGATTCTCATTCGTGCACTGTTAACCCATTTGGTGTGGCCCTACGCGTAGTGCTGCGTGGACGGTGGTTGTTTTGGTGGATGTGCTAGCCAAGAGCACAGCTCCCACTTGTATATGTGTGTCAACCATCTCTCTCTCTCTCTTTCAGTTCCGCCTAAAAAAGAAAATATGCCTTACAACAATTTCTTCTTGCGCCATTTCCGTTGACCTGAACACCGTCATCGGCGTTTTCTTCTTCTTTTGCCGCTTTCACCGGACCAAGTTTCTTTTCTCA
This sequence comes from Leptomonas pyrrhocoris, assembly GCF_001293395.1. NCBI lineage: Eukaryota > Euglenozoa > Kinetoplastea > Trypanosomatida > Trypanosomatidae > Leptomonas > Leptomonas pyrrhocoris. The sequence continues at coordinate 999,413 of NW_015438360.1, forward strand.
TACATTTTTTTTTGCACTTCAGCGTCCGGATCTTTTTGTTTTGCCGTCTCCCTGCGCCGACTTCTTTCCCCCTTTCCGTGTTTTGAACCTCCCGCACTCGCAAGCCGACGCGCGCCGCCTCCGCCCGACGGCAACGCACCGCTGCGAACACAGCAAACGCAGAGAAAAGGAGTTTGAACGGAAGTAGCGGGAAATCGCACTTAGCTGTAGAACGACATCCAACGAGAGATTAAGAAAGAAGAGTAAAAGGACAAAAAAACAACAACAACCGTACGTACGTTTTTGTTTTTGCGCGCGTTCTTGTATTTCAGCATTAAGCCTCGAAGTTCTCGCTCGCCGTAACACTAAAAGCCGGATTCCTCTTTGTGCCTGTGTCAAGGGGAAAAAGAAAAAAAGAAAAAGCAAACAAGCGAGCAAATACACATTTCTAGACGAACAGACCGGACGATTCGAAGATGTTCAACAATCAGGAAAAGAAGGGCGCCAAGCAGGCGGTCAACGTGAAGGCTGGTACGGAGCGACGTCAACGCCAGCTCATGTCGGTGCGCCACCAGAAGCACGGCGAGGTCATGAAGCACCTCCGCGCTGAGGAGGACGACGCGTCGTCACAGACGGCGGTGCAGGTGGCGAACCCGGAGGATGTCTGGTCGTACGACGCCCGCTCAACCCCGGCCTCCGTGCCGGTCCCGCTGCTGCCCACGCTGGTGAACATGTGCATGAACGGCCCGACCGATCGCGAGGTTTTCCAGGGCACGCTGCTGATCCGCAAGATTCTCTCCGTCGAGCGGGACCCACCGTACGACGCGGTCACCTCCAGCGGAGTGGTGCCCCGCCTCGTCTCCTTGCTGGAGCGCAACGACTACCCGGAGCTGCAGTTCGAGTCCGCCTGGGCGCTCACCAACATCGCCGCTGGCACCTCGGAGAACACGATGATGCTCGTGAACTGTGGCGCGATTCCGCGCTTCGTTGCCTTGCTGGCGTCGCCCAACGCCGACTGCCGTGACCAGAGTGCGTGGGCCATCGGCAACCTGTCGGGCGAGGGCGCCGGCTGCCGCGATGAGGCGCTCAACCACGGCGCGATGGTGGCCTTGCTGAACGTGCTCAGCGTGCGGGACCAGCCGATTCACGTGCTGCGCAACGCGACGTGGGCGGTGTCGAACTTGTGCCGCTGCAAGCCCCTCCCACCGCTCGAGAAGGTACAGATCGCCCTGCCCACGTTGGTCGACCTGCTGAACAACGAAGACGATCAGCTCATCGTCGATGCGGCGTGGGGCATCTCTTACATCAGCGACGGGCCGGCGGAGCGTGTGCAGGCGGTGCTAGAGGCGGGTGCGATTCCGCGCGTAGTGGAACTGCTCTCAGTGCCCAGCACCAACGTGAAGCTCCCTGCGATTCGCATCATCGGCAACGTGGCGGCCGGCACGGATGAGCAGACGCAGGTGATCATCAACAGCGGTGCCCTGCCCGCCATGGGGGAGCTGCTGCGCCACCCAAAGCGGGCGCTGCGCAAGGAGACGTGCTGGACGATTTCCAACATCGCCGCTGGCCAGGCCTACCAGATTGAGGCGCTGGTGAACGCGAACGTGTGCCTGCCGATTCTCGAGTGCCTCAGCGCGCCGGAGTTGGACGTCAAGAAGGAGGCGGTGTGGACGGTGGCGAACATCACGTTTTGCGGCTCGGTGGGGCAGGTGAAGTACTTGGTGAACATCGGCGTCATTCCGCCGCTGTGCGAGGCGCTGCGCACGTACGACCCGAAGATCGTCACGGTGGCGCTAGAGGCCATGCAGTGCTTCCTCCAGGTCGGTGAGGACGAGAAGAACGCCGGCACAATGGAGGAGAACATCGTAGCGAAGCAGGTGACGGAGTGCGGCGGCATCGACACGATCGAGGAGCTGCAGTCGCACGCGGACAAGAACGTGTACAACCTCGCCCTGCAAATTTTGGAGGTGTTCTTCACGACGGAGGACGAGACGGGCGGCTTTAATGAAGGCGTGGGCGCCGGCGTCATGGACTTTGCTCAGGGGAACAACAACGAGAACGGCACGCAGCAAGGCAACGGCCAGTTCAACTTTTAGAGTAGTAGACAACAGACTCTTTTTTATTTCTCTTTGATCAGATTCTCTTTCGAAGATGCTATCAATTTATGCGTGTGTGTGTGTGCTTGTCTTGTACGTTTGGTTGTGTAGGGGCGGTCGCAGTCCGTGGTTTTCATGTGTAGCGTAACTGCACGAAGGCACAGACAGCGTCTAGAGGAAACGGAATACAGGGGAGCTACAGCTGCAACTCGGACCGCTTTCTATTTCTTGTGGGCGGCTTTTCTTTTCTCGCTCTCTCTCCCTGTGTGCGTGTGTGGTGCCGCTGCCATACGATTCTCCTTCTTGTTTGTTTTTCCTTTTTTTCCTTCTGCGAAGTTGTGTGTCCTGGTACTGTAAACCGTTAAACAACGTGCACCACGCGAAGTACAAGAATGATGATGATCTCGATGTTATATTTTGTTGTTCCCTCTTTTCATTACGATTTCGATCTACTTCCAGTGTGTCCTTCCACCGTTATTCTCTAAACTCAGGTCGCAACTCCCCTGTAACAGCGTTTCGAGTGTAACTAAATAAAAAACCCCACATAGAAAGAACGAAGAAAAAAAGAACTCGAAGCACTGCAGCTCTCAAAGCACGTTTGAACTGCCTCAACGAACTCGATGCCTCATTTATCTTTCCTACCACAATAAACTGCACCGGAACGGAGGCCCTTTCTGGGAAGGCAGGAAGAATAGAAGACGCTGTCGTGCTTCCATGAAATAAGCAGTTTTGCTTCGCATGTTGCTCCTCCGCGCGAGTGAGTGGCTGGCTGACGTATCATTCTGGGCTCTCTGATCTCGCACAATCTTTATTTTTGTTGTTGTTTTGAGTGACGAGGAGAAACCTTTTTGATGTACAGCAGAATGTGCAAATACCCTTCGTCGCCGTTCGCTGCAGCTTTCTTTAACTGCATGCCGTGTTGGCGATGGATGACGTGTAGCGATGGTGCGCAGGATTTGATGTTTTTGTGCTAGGTGCAGCGCTCGGCGAATCTTTCCAATTTTGAAACCTCATCTACGTTCCTCTTTCTCCTGCTTATTTTTTTTTCATTTATAAGTACTCACTGAAGCACGGAATCTTCCCCAAAGGAAACAACAATCAGCCCGCAAATACATCCCATTTTACGGTGGATCGTACCCTCTTCTTCTCCCCCCTTTCATTTACAATGACGCACTCTCTCCTTCACTTTGTGCGAAGGCTCCGCACTTTCAGCGTGACGGCTAGCTGCCGCAGCCACCCCTTTGTGTGGTACGGCGGCGTATATGCCGTGTTTATTAGCTGGGCGAACTACGCGCAGTACAAGCGCCTCGCTCCCATGTTCCCCAATTACGAGCGCTACCTGAAAGAGGAAGGCGGGCGAATGCTGGATGCAAAGCGGCAGGAGCTGGCGGAGGTGGGCCGCTATAACAGCATGGTTGGCAGCATGCGGCGCGATATTGCCGGGAAGTGAGTGTTGCATGCAAGCAGAAGTTGGAGAAGAGACTTCCTTCCCAATCTCCTTTTCACAGTAATTGCCTTTTATTTGACCGGATGAGTTCTTTTTTTTTTGGAGTTGCCCGACGGCGGAGGCGTGCGTGCCTGAGAAGCGTCGTAGCGTCTCGCGTTTGAAGCTGAAGTAAAAGCAATAACTCGTAAAGCCCGAGACTTGTTGTTGCGTACGTCAAGCCCACATTGCTTTTGTCATTACGGGTTCGATACTGCATTAGGAGCTTTCGGTTTCTTTTGTAGCGCATCCTTCTTGATGAAGCTGTCAAGGCAGCTTGAAACGAATCTTTTCAAAACATGCTTTGGACGATGTCTTGCTTTGTCACTTTCTCTCTTTCTGGTTTACCTTTCTATTCCCTCTTTGCGTACGGACCCGAGTAGAGAAAGGCCTGTTTTATTGTCACCGCAGACTAGCGGAACGAAATTGACCGGCAGTCGCTCCTCTTTCCCCCTTCCACTCCTCACCATTCATATTTGTTGAGCATGACGTCTGTGTCGCTTCGCGAACATGTCGTGCTTTTCGACACGCATCTGCTGCAGCTCACCGTGGCCAACCTCCTCGGCGGTTTTTTCCCTGTTCACACGCTCGTTGTCTCGCTTGCCTCCACCACCGTCTGCGGGGCTCTCGCCTTTGGCACCCGCGCCTCCGCCTCGCCGTCGCCGTTGCTCTTCTCGAGCTTTTCTTCCTTCGCCGCGATCTGCATCACTGCGTTGATGGTTGCTACGCTACTGTATCGACTCACGGGTGGCCGCTTTGTGTGCACGGCGCGCTCCACCGGAGATGTGGTGGACTGGCTCGTCGATGCCACCTCCCGCCCTCTTGCGGAGGACACCGCAACGATGCTGCTTGCACCGGACAGGCGTCGCGCGCGCGGCTGCTTTTTCATTGGTCTGTGTCTGCTGGCGGAGGTAGGGAAGGTCGTGTCTTTCTGGTCCATCTGCACGCTGCTGTCTTTGGTGTGGTTTGGCTGGAGCGTGCGACACCTTTGGATTCAGCGTCGTGAGAAAGAAAACTGAGCTGGTGTTGAGAAGCTGACGACTTCCCACCTGGAGGCGTTGTACACCCACAACCACACACACACACACACCAACTTGGTGACCCGCTTACAACTGTGTAACGCGGCTGTTTGGTCGCCGTACACGGTGTGGTATCGTGATGTTGTATGTTTGGAAAGGTTTCTTTCGCAGTGTCCTGCTCAAAGTACAAGGAAAAACCCCGAAAGTAAGAATAATCTAAAAGCGCCTCAAGCGCGTTGTAGGCAGAAACGAAAGAAAGTTCTTTCAAGTCAGTTTTCCAAGTGCGGCGAATACAGAACGCTGCTACGCATAAGGAGTTGCACGGAAACGTGTTGTGCGCACGTCTCCGCTAATGATTCACACTACTTCTACTCTGTTCTCCCTTTACACTCGACGTCTCTCTCTTTCTCTCTGCTGTTTTCGTTTCCATTATTTTACACGTTCACCTACTCGAAACGCCACATCTATCGGCAAACGCGAAACATGAAGCAGAAACACGAAGTGGCTGCTTTTGTTTAGCGCCTGAGAGTTGGCTGTTTCTTCACAAAAGTCGTTTTTGGAACTAACTCAACCCATCTCACTCATCGACCATGGAGGAGTACAGATCGATAAACAGGGAGCAGTTTGGCCGTGGCGGTCGCTTCTTCAAACCCTCCTCCCCTGACGGCTTCAGCCGTGCCCACGACAGCTCCTACACCGCCCGCTACGACAACGCCTCTGGCGTCTCCCTCGACGCCGATGTCGTGGTGGATCGCCAGCGTGACCGCAAGGAGCGCCGACGGCGGGAGCGGCAGCAGCAAAAGCAGTCCCGGATTCAAATGCACGAGCAACTCGCCGAGGAGCGCCGGCATGCGCGTCAGCAGGCGCAGGAGCGGAGGGCGACGGCGCAGGCGGCGGCGCAGCGCAAGCGGCAGCGCGCCGAGCGTTCCGCGGCGAAGTCCGAGCGGGCGGCCAAGAAGAAGACGCAGAAACTCGAAATGCCGGCGGAGGCGGGCAAAGCCAAAACGACGCGAGGGGCCAAGGTGGCGCGTATCGACGGTGCAAATGCCCCGGCTGACTTCAAGTCGAAGGGCTTGAGCAAGAAAGGCGAATTGGAGAACGGTAAAATGAGCGTGGCGGCGGTAAAAGCTGCATCGGCTTCTCCACGCCCGCTGTCGTCGTCCTCTTCCCTCCTCGTCACCGCGCCGGCCCCGCCGTCCGATTCCACCGCGGTGCCTCTGCAGGTCACAGAGAAGGTGCGGCGGCTGGTGAACAAGCTGACGATGACCAACGTGGCAGACCTCACACATGACTTGAGCGCCTTCATGTCCACCGCAGGCGTGTCTCGCGCAGCCGTCGTGAAAAGCCTCTCACAGCAAATTGAGCGGCTCTGCCGGCTGGAAACGGGCCCGATGAACACAACGGGAACGCTGCCTTTTGCCGGCCTTCTGCGTGGCATGCAGCTTCTCCATGGCAATCAAGTCGGCGCGGAGCTTGTGGAAAGAGTAAGCTTCTCCCTGCAGAGCCAGCTCGCGGCGGGCGAGGAGGCCGCGGCGTGCAACATGCTCATGGTTCTCGCCCAGCTCTACCTCTTATACGGCGTTGACTTGGTGTTCGTGATGTCCCTCCTGCGCATGCTGCTTCGACAGGGCACACGCGTCTTCCTGGAAGAAAGGGCCGGCGCGGCGGCCGCGTCGCAGGCGGTGTGCGCAGCGGCGTGCGGGTTGGCGCTCATGCGCGCGTGCGGTGAGAAGCTGTTGAAGGAGAGCCCTTCCGAGTTGGAAGCTGCGTTGCGGGAGGCACGTGCGGCGTCGGCGCAGATGCGCAGCCTCACCGGTACTGCGCGCTTCTCGGCGCTGGTGGAGGTGATGGGCGACATCGCGGCCGGCCGGACCCGCACGTCACGCCGCACCGCCACCGAGGACGCCGCCCCGATCGAAGCGATGTTGGAGGACTTGTGCGCCTTGCTGCCCGGGCAGGCGAAGGCGTCCGCCACGCAGCGGCGCACGATGAAGCGGCTGGTGCTCTCGACGAACATTTTGACCGGTCTCACGTGGGGTCAGGTGACGGCGCCGGAGAAGCCGCCGCGGTGGTACGTACCGGGCGTGATGGAATCCGCAGCGGCTGAAGACGATAATGGCGGCGCAAAGCGGTCCCAGCGCGCTCGCAAAGCTGAAAGTGAGCATGATGTCTACCACAACAATGGTGCGGACCTTGATGATGATGCGGATATGGATGGTGATGAAGCCAGCTCCGATGGGCGCTCCGCCGCCTCTGTCAGCTCTTCTGAGAGCGACGGGAGCGAGGAGGAGTTGGACGAGTACGAGCTGAAACGTGAGCGCATTGCACGCATGCGGACCGAGGAAAAGGCGATCAGCGGGCAGCGCCTCAACACGGAGCACAAGCGGGAGATTTTCAAGTGCATCGCCAACGCCACCGACGATTTGGAGTGCTTCACGATGCTGATGTACCGCGACCCGGGCTACACGCGCTTACACGATGTCTGCTCTGTCTTGCTGCAGTGTGTATATCAAGAAAAGAAGTACAATCCTTACTACGCGCAGGTGCTGATGCGGTTCTGCAGCGCGAAGCCGGCATGCGTGAAGACGCTGCAGTTTGCTATTTGGGACCGCTTCAAGGCAATCCGAATTGAGGACACGGACATCGTCGGCTACCTGAACTTCTCGTGCTGCCTGGCTGACTTCATGCAAGACGGGGTGTTCCACCTGGGCATCCTGCGTGGGCTGGATTTAGAGAACACAAACAAAACCATCGGCCTCTTCACGCGTGTGCTTCTCCTGCGGCTCATCTTTCAATTGCCAGCGGGGAGGCTTACGCAGCTCTTCTTTGGCGGTGACGGCCGCAGCGCGCACGATCTGCAGGTGGACACGAGCGCGCTGCGCCGGCTACTGGAGAAGTTTATGGCTCTCTATTTTGTAGACGAGAACGCGTCAAGGCGGTGGCTGCCTCACTTTTATGATGTGGTGGCTGTCGGCACCGCCTTTGACACAACAGAGACCAGACAACACAGCAGCTCGGCGAATACGGCGGATGCAGCGGCTCGGCTGCTATCGCGGAACGCTGACCGTCCCACGTCCACGTTGTCGGCGAACGCGGCCACGCCGTCGTCTTCGCGGGCTGCGGCGGCAGCGATGGAGGCCAACGGTGCGGTGTCGCCTGAGGCGTTGCTGGAGCAGTTTATGAAGCGAGTGCAGGTGGCCTACAAGGCACTGAGGCAAGGCATTTCGTAGGCCAGGTCCGTCGCACCGCCCGATGCGGTGCAGGTCGACCAAGCTGAGTGCGGTGCATTCACTTTTGAATTTGGTGCCGTTCCGCGGACTCCGGAGTACAGAACGACGGCTGAGCGTGTCTCTCGTTGGTTTTCTTTTTTACGTACTTAATCGGTTCCCACCGGTGGATTGGGGACGTAATACGAGTAATGAATATTTTAGCTGTCATCGTAAGCTGACAAGTGTGGTGGTGATTAACAGAAGGAGGAAGGAACAGCAAAATAATCGGGCACCTGCACGAAACGGCGTATATATGTAGAATGTAAGCCAAAAGGAAAGAAGGAAACGAAACACTTTGAGAAGCCGTCTCATCAACGAAACGCCCTCGCCCTTTTTTTTTGCCTTTTCCTTTTTCTTTTAGAGATACGCAGCTAGTACATCGTGCTGCTGCTGGACAAATTGGGAAATGCGGAAGAGAAAAGGGTTGTGGACTAGATGGACTAGCGTACGCCAAGGAATCCTCAAACGACCACCGATCGAAACGTCTTTTTTTTCTTCTTTCCTCAACACGGAACTCTTCTCTGTCACAACTGCAACCATTACGCGAACCCAAGCTGCTGCAGTCTCAGCACCACATGCGCGTTAGTGGTGCGAACCACACTTCCAAGAAAAAAAGAAAGAAGAAAGAAACAGTACACATCAGCACATTCTCCCGTTCTTCTTCCCCTCCTCTTGTTGTTCTCTTCTTTTTAGAGCACAAAGGTGAATGTGGTGCCATCGATGCGTGCCGAGTGCGCCGTTCGGTTTCGCTTCTCTCCTCTCACCGCGGCGTGGGCGACGGATGCATCGCTCCGTCTAAACGCCGAGTTGCTGGGTTATCGCCATGGGGAGGCAGGCGGCTCCCCAGAAGCGGAGTGCGCGGCGGCGCAGCTACAGGTGCTGCTCTACGTTTCTCGCTTCCACCAACTCCACGAAGTTTCCCTCGAGGAGGCTGTGGAGGAGGTTGCGGAAGGGCCCCATCTCGCGCCTTCGCCACCAGCGTGTGCGACAGCGGAGAGCGAGGCAGAGTGCACTTCCTCACCCATAAACTCTTTACACCGAAGCGGGGTAGTTGACCAGCGGCGCGTGCTCACAGTGCTGCACGACTTTTCGTGGCGTCCTTCGCCGCATCCCATCAAGCACACACGTCTGCGTAATACTCACCCCCTAGCGTCTTCGCATCCGTCCTCAAGCGACGCCATGGAGCAAACGGCGGGCAAGTTGGACTCTTTTCCAGGAGCACGCGGACCAGCAGAGACCCCGCAGGCGCTTTTCTCTACCCTTCTTTCCACGATTCCTTCTTCTGTGGGTGCCGGCAGCAACGAGGAAGAAGGTGAGGAGGGGGAGCGAGAAGCGGCGGGCGACAGGGATCAGCTGGTGCTGCAATTTGACTCCCTGTCTGCTTCTTCCACTGACGTGCAGGAGGTGGCTGCACCGAGTGAGGGGGGAGAGGAGGAGATGGTCAAGGGAGAGGAAGAGACGAAGCAGAAAGCTCTTATCGACGCTCAACCGAAGCATCTTCCTGGTCAAGAAGCAGCGCCGTCCCCACCCCGTCCTTCGTCGGTTCCAACCGCCGAAGTTACCCCCGCTGCAGTGGCCGCTCCTCCTCAACGTCGTCTGCTGCTTCTGCGGCCTGGGAGTGCCAAGGAGGAAGCGGTGCCGACGCCTGCGACTGAAGTTTCGTGTGCAGACACTGCGTCGTCGTCACAGTCGCCGTCGGTGCCGATCGCCAGCACGATGCAACGACGACGAGTGCTGAACATTAACGCCGCTGCGAAGCCTCCGCAGGCGGCGCAAGCGTCAGTTCCGCCAACCGAAGCACCACCACTACCACCTTCCACCACTGACTCTCTTTTTGTGGAGGCTCCGGCTCCGGTTCTTCTTGGGGCAGCGGCGTCACCCCTAACAGATGAAGCTGCGAAAAACGAGGAGACGAGAACCGCAGCTTCGCCACGGGAGGAAGAGGAATCGTGGACTCCTTACATTTTCTCCTTCACCTACGACCCTTCCTCTCACAGTGTCGCGAACGCTGCTGCACTGGTTGATAGCGACGGTGATGTCCAAGTGCATGGTCCACAGCTGCGTCGCCGTCTCATTGCGGTGCACTTAAGCTTCAACGATGCCGCAGCGGTGCACAAGACCACATCGTGTGTTCGCGGGTCCTCAAAGATGCGTGTCAGCAAACGTGACGAGCAGCGAGATGCAGCGCAGACGCATTCACATGCGTTGCGGTCACGTGCCAGCGTGGCGACGTGTGGGTGGTTCACAGGGACCCCTGCGTGTTCCTCAACCGCCTCACAGCTTCTCAGCTGTCGCGACAGCGGCTACGCGTTCATTACCGGCGACGCTTCGCTTCACACGTGCTGGATTTGCCCTCTGGTCGCATCGATATTTGAACCCGCAGGCAATGGTTTGGATGCGGACAAAGAAGACGGCAGTGAATGCAAATGTGCCGAAGGGTCACCGCTGCTAGCGGGGCCGCTTTTAGATGTGTGGGTGTCCGCCGTGTCCGCTGATGTGAGTGCACAGAGGGTGGGCTGCAGCACATCGTCGCCGTCTGCGCAGGCACTACACACGTCAGTTAAGAAAGAGCTGTTCGACGATGAGAACCGTTCGGCGGCCTTCTCTCTTTCCGGGGATTCTTGCCCTGCTTGGTCTGCCCTGCCTTGCCTTCATTTTACCCCCTCGTGGCTCTCGCAGCTTTCATGCATCTTTGCACCTCCGCGGGTGTCGCACGATGCTGACGGAGCGACGCTTGCGGTAACGTCTTTTCACGAAAGGGAAAGCGGAGTCTCGCCGCGGCGTGCGACCTGCGTGCAGTGGCCCTCGACAATCGCTGCGGGTTTGACGTGGACGGCCTCCCAAACAACGGCCGACTGCATCGTTCTCCGCCCTTCATTTCCTCCTGCACCTTCGTCTGCCCTTGAGGCTTCTGACTTCGAGGTGAGAGGAGATGCGCTGTGTGTGTGCTTGCGAAGTGACGTGTATTTGATGGATGCAATATACGCTTACTTTCAGAAAGTAAAAGGCCGGTGGTGGAAAGCGATGAAAGCCGCGACGATTTCTCTTGCTGAAGCTCCGCTCGCACGCTCCGCTTGTGACGAGGCGAAGCCCCCGCAGATTGTGCTGACGCGCATCGCACCCGCCAGCCTTTCGCTGCGCGGTGGCGCTGCGGGAAGCGTGAATGGAGTTCTGCTGGCGGAGGAGACGGCGTGCGCTGCCGATTTTGCCGGGCGGACAGGAAAAAGGCGAATGGGGAACCGGACGCAGCGCAGCTACTCCACTGCGGCCCTGCGCGCTCGTGTGGCCGTCACCGCCGCCATTCTACAGTACTTTCTGTGGCAAGCGGTGGAGACATCCAATGCGGATAGCAATGCGCGTACGGCGAACGAGATGGACCGAAAAGGCGCAGCTGAAGCTATCCACACGAGAGAGTCTTTTCCTCCGACATCGCAGAGTGCGGCGGACTTGAGAGAAGAAGCGATCCGCATTGCGTGTGTTGCGCGAGCGCTCGCGTTGCAGTGGGTGTGCAGCGACGCTGCTGTAACGCACACCAGCGCAAACGTCACGCAGCAATTTGTAGCCGAGGAGATGTTCATCCTGACCTCCGCATCTGCTGTGGGGCGGCTGCTTCAACCTAGCGGCTTCGGTGCCGCAGAAAACCAGCGCGAGTCTTCGGCAGCCGCTTTACAGATCCTGAGATCTTTCCAGCAGCGCTATACCACAGCGGCGTTCACGGCCCTGTCCTGGTTGTCACGTAGCACAAAAGACTTGCAGTGGTTGCAACGTCGCGGCGTGGCCACGGCGGGCTTTCTTGCAGATCAGCAAAGGCTATGCCGCTGGGCATTGCAGCCGTACGCATCGTCTCAAAAGAAGAAGGCATTATCGTTCGCGTCGCAGGAGGAATCTGAAAACCTTCCGTGGTGCAACGACTTCGCTGTTCCGCGATTCATGAAGCGGCTCTCGCGGACGTGTATTGACGCACCTGCGTCCGCTTCCGGTGACGGCGGCGAGTCCGGGAAGGAGTCGTCGACTCCACTCGTGGGCACTATTGGCGTGCGCATTCAACATACTCCTGTGCTCAATGCCTTGCACATCCAGCTTGACTGGAAAGTGACGTCGCCCTGCTCGGCCACCGGCCTCGCTGCCATTACCGGTACCGACGCGGCTACAGCCGTGGAGCTGCCCTTCGTTCTTCTCGTGTTTGTTCTGCAAGAGAAGAAGGCCATCACGGCCGGGGACTCTCCGAATGCGTTGGATGGTGAAGAACACCGCGACGATACATCCAACGGTGGCGGCAGCAATGAAACTATGGTACGTCTTTATCAAGCCACCCCGTTCTCTTGGTACCTGCCGGTGCAAAACTGCACGACTGCCGGCTCCACCGCCCACGTGGCCCTTTCGGTGATGCACGCACTGGATTTGGTCGCACGCCGTCCTGATGCATTCGAAGGCTTCAACGTGCAGACCGTGACGGGACTGGGCACCGCGATGCAGGAGGAGATGAAGAAGCCAAGTCGAGAGGGGAGGAGGGGTGGAGCGGTGAAACGACGACGAGCAGCGAAGAGGAGAAACCCTACCGAGCCCTCAACTTTGAAAGGCGCGTTGAGAGGCAGCGAGGACGTCACAACTGGAACGGGAAAGGGAAGGCCAAAGCGTGGACAAGCAACAGGTGCCACAGCACGCAAGCGTCGACGTACGCGGCGCAGCGCAGACAGCAACGAAGACGATACCGATAGTAACGACAGTGACTCAGACCGCTTCGAAGACGTCGATGAGTTCACCGGCGAAGACTCTGCGGAGGAGGTGGAGGACAGCAAGAGCGATGACGACGAAGCTTTCGCCGTAGACGTGGGCTACGAAGACGGCGGGGAAGATGAAGACGGTACGCTGTTCTTAAATCTCGGGAGCGGAGCTGGCCGCAAAGCTGGCAAGTCTGCCACATCAGCAGGTCGGCGCGGGGCAACTGGCCACGTCGGTGCGGGGCCGCAATCTGTCCTCGACACGGCACGTGTCATTCCGTTGATCGTGTTAAGGAAGGATTGCACCGCGCCGTTCCTGGAGGTTGAGGTGCGCTACGCGGAACTGCTCGCCGCGGGGTTGCTTGCCGCTGGGTACGGAAGCGACGCAACGACTCGAGACCGAGAGAACAGCGATGACTTCGCCAACAGCACAGGCGCCACGGCTGCCCTTTGCAACCTATTAAGCCATCTCACTGGCTTCGCTACTGTGCACGCCGCTAACTCAGATTTAATTGTGCAACTTCGGGCACGACAAGAATGCGCGTCTCTTCTTTCTGTGCCACCCACGACGACTTCCTATGCGGAGGTGAGTGCGCTGACAGAGCCGAGTGTGCTCTGTGCGTACACAGAGCTGTTTCGTGGCGCGCTGAAAGCGTTGACCGGCACTGGAGTGACATTCACCGCCCTCGTGGATATGGTGGCAGTGGATAGGGTTCTATCGAACGTCTTGAGCGCGACAAACACCATGCAATCGGTGCAAGGGGCATTAAACGAGTACGCGCGTCAAGACGCCGCGTGTCGAGCCTGCCTCTTGTCGCATGAGTGGGAGTCGGGGTCGGATGTCGTTTTAGAAACGAGCGGCATCCCCAGTGCCACCGCAGCCACCACGACCACGCGTAAACGGAATAGTACGAAAGCGAAGCAGCAGCAGCAACTGCAGCAAAAGGTAGCGGAGCAGCGTAGTGAGAACGAGGTGCAGGATACCTGGACACCTGACGTGGATGCCGAATGCACGTTCTTGTCCACGTTTTACAACTGCGTCCTCCCTCCCTCTTTCCGCTCACGACGGACGGCAGTACGCCGGCTCCTGTCGAACAGAGAGGACGCGGCTACTGACCTCGACAAGTGGACGTGCAACGACAAATTTCCCAGCTGCTTGTCGTACGATGCGCTAAAGGAGAGGATGGACGTACTGCAGAGGTGCGTTTTGCAGTCGGAGTCGAGCTTCAACGAGCACGCCCAAGTCAGCTCACCGGCAGCGATGCCCCATCCGACTTCCACTGCGGCTCCCTCAGCGCTGCGATTACAGCTGAGGACTCTGTCCGTGTCACAATCAGCGGCAGCTCCCTTGCCGGCGCAGCCTTTACCCAGCCCACCCGCGCATCTTTCCTCTCCAGTTGTTGCCTCCTCGATTGTGGGGCCAACTCCTCCGAACAGAGGCCTTCTTCCGCTGTCCAGGCTGTGTGACTTGTGCGGCACACACCTCGGCTGCTCGGCAGCTTCCTTTTCGGGTACCGAAAAGTGCGGAGGCGTCAGCGAAAATGCGAACGGACACCGACTCGGCAGCCGTGTTTCTTCACATGAAGCAATCTACAACATGTTGAGTGCCAGCGCAGATGCGCTCCTGACAGGCTCACCTGCACGCCACTTCTCTTCCGCTAAAACAGCTGCAGCATCCCTGGGGCTCTCTGTTGCGCAGTTGGCGTCGAGCGAGTTGCAAGGATGGCCCTCGTGAAGTTCACAGAAGAGAAACGGTATCAGCGGAGGTAGAAAACGGGAGTAAGTGTTTCGTTGATCCGTTGACGTCACGATTAACTAATAGAAAGCGGAATAAAAACAGTGGTGACTTGTGTTTAGCTGCGTCTTCAACAAGTTATAGGTTACGTTGCGTTGTAGCGGAGTGGATGGAGCGTGCTGCCTTTCGAACTCCTGCTCGCGTCCCTTTGCCTCCGATTCAGCTGATCGTGTAACTGCTCGAAGACGACTCCGCTTCTGGTTTTTTTTTTTTCATAGACACCGTTGCGGCTCCCGACTCTCTGAAGGATTTCTTTCACCCTCTTCCCCTTTCTCTTCTCATTCTTGCTGCAACAATAAAGAAAGGAAAAAAAAAAGAATGGGCATTGCTGGTTGTAACATATTTGCCTTCGTGTTGTACGTGCCCAGGAGCCATCCATAACGTTCATTCTTTTCTCTTTTTTTTATTTGTCTGTGTTTCTTCTCTTTCACCTTGTGCTGCAAGAACAGCAGCTAGGACATACGTACAACAAGAGTAATTAAAAAAACAGTGCCCCATACATCATTGCAGTCAGCGTTCTAAAGAGAGACATGTGGAACGCGTCGTTTTCTAGCAACTCTGCGGTGAGTGCACCGCACTTCCACGAGGAGTCGGCGCTTAGCACGCCTGATTCGGATGTGCCGTCACTCACGCACTCGCGGGCGCCAGTGGGGCCAGCGCCCCCTGCTGCCCCGCCAGTTTCCCCCTCTCCACGACGAGGCCCGCCCGGTGGGAGCCTTAGCCACGCCCTGGACCACCCCGGCGTTGCAGCGGCGTCGGCAAATGCACCGGCGGTGTGCCGCCGCTTATCGGACCGCGGCACAGAAAGAGTGGAGAACAGAACGAGCAGCGACCCACAGAGCAAACCCGCGAGCGGGAAACGCGTGATGGCGAACGGCCCGCACGCGCGTGCGCACCACCAAGATGTGCATGCCGTTCTAGCACCCGAGCCGTCATGGCAGCCCATGCCGCGCGTCACACCAGTGGCAGCAGCCAGTGACACGAATCACGAGAGCGATGCCTCTGCAGAAGGACCGTCAGCAGGGGTTGCGCTCAACCCTCTCCGCCGTGAATGCACGAGCGACGACGTCACGAGCCCAAGCGGGTCCAAGAGCAGCGGAGACGGCAGCAGCAACAGCGAGAGCGGCACGCGAATGACGAAAGAATCCGTCGTCGACGACGCCGTGTTGGACAGTAGCGGTGCCGGCGGCGCCTTCTCCCTCACGAGCATTGTTGCGCCGCGGACTGCGGAGGAGTACTACGAGCAAGTGGCCAAGATCGATCATGTGCGCTGCGGATTAGGCCAAGAGCTCGAAGGAGACGCGAAGGATGTCTACGGACCCACCTGGCCCTTTTCAAAGCGTATGCTCGCCACAATGGTGGTCGGCCACAGAGAGTGTCTGGCACCGAACTGCGACCACAAGGCACCGCTTCAAGCCGTGACGGGGCCGCAAATCTGGTCTCTCCTGTTTATCTACGGCGTGCTCTTCCTGTACCCCGTCTTCACCACCGTCGCCTACGCGGGAAAGAAAGGCTGGGGCGGCATCATCCCGCTGTGGGTGCTCTCGTGTGTCACGGCCTTCTTCGTGACGCTGTGCTCCTTCACCAACCCCGGTATTGTCCCACGGCGTCGCCTGAAGAACGTGACGGACCGCGGCGATATCCTCATTGTGCGTGTGCCCGCACCGAACGCGCAGGCCGTGCTCAACAAACTGCAGGAGCTGCCCGAACTCGCGTCCTCAAGCAAGAGCAAAGACAAGTACAAAGCCGCCGCGACGAGGTTCACGACGGAGGCGATTCATCAGGCGTTGGTCGACGGCGACATCCCGCCCAGCGTCTTCAACCACAAGCGCACCGCCGTCTACTCGATGGAGCGCTACTTCGAGACGGACACGGGCCACATTGTGCCCTACAACCCCGTGCTGAGCGAGTCGGACCTGGCGGTGCCGACGCTGGAGTTTCCCATTCTCTTCTGCCGCACCTGCCGCATCGCCCGCGGTCCCCGCACGCACCACTGCCGGGTGTGCAACAACTGTGTGGATGGCATGGACCACCACTGCCGATGGACGAACTGCTGTATCGGCCGCAACAACTACCCCTACTTCTTCATGACCCTGCTGTCCCTGCACGTCATGGGTGGCTACAGCGTCTTGTACAATTTAATTCAAGCGATGGAGCTGATCAACCATCACAAGTCATGGACGCTGTGGCAGGTTCTTCGGCACGTGTACGGCATGCCCATCATCGTCTACGCCTGCTTCTTCTTCATCGGCCTCTTCTTCTTCCCTCTCTTTCTCGGGCACATCTACATGACCATGATGGGGCTAACAACGAATGAGCTGCTCAAGAAGAAGTGGACGGAGTCAACGTACTTTTGTGGGGTGAATCCGTGGTCGCACAAGCATTGGTGGCTGAACGTTTATTCGAGGCTACTGAAAAAGTGGCCGGCGACTCCGGACGACCCGTTAAAGTGGATGGACTCGCGGTACTACTACGGCGTTGCTGTGGCGGCTGCCGTGGAGGATCAGAAGGTAGACTGGCTTATCGCCCTCCCTCCGGAGGAGCGAACGAAGGTGGAGGAGCGGGCGGCGGCCCAGCGCGACGACGACGCAAAGGCACGTCCTGCGCAGGAAAGGGCGATTATTGAGGAGGCGATGCGGAGGCGTGAACTTCACGTCGCAGGTGAGTGATGGAAAAGCCACCGTTGCACAGAACGGCATTGGGGAAAAGAAAGTTTTGGTGTTTGTTGGGGCTTCGATCTTCAGCAGTGCTGTCATCGGTTTTTTTTTTGGTGTTCTTTTTTTTTTCCTTTGATCAATAATATAGCCGCTTCCTTCATCCCCTGAAATTTGAAGTCGAATTTAGCTGCTATGTATTAATGACTTAGGCCCTTTTCCTCTTCCGATAGTTGGCCGGCTACGTCTTTTTTCATTACTCATCATCTTCACGACGTTTCTTGTCTACGTATGTGTTGTGACATAGGGTTGTCGCTAATGACTATCGTGGTAACTGCACGCTGGTTTCTCTTTTCCTTTCAGTCTTATTATTGTGTTTTTCTTTCTTGTAGGTTTTATGTATCTTTTTCTCTCCCCCCCCCCTCAATCCGCCAAAGGAAGCGAAAGCAACGGCGAAGGAAACGGTGCTGCCTGACGAGCACTTCTTTTTCCTTTCTTCTGGACGATTCAGCTTTTTCCAATGTCTTTTTGCTTCCAGTGGTATGTGCGTATTCGCGCCTTACGTCACCGTGTGCATAACAAATCCCCAAAACTTTTTTCTCTTTTCCCTTCTTGTTTCGTTGAATCCGCTTTCAACTGACTTTGCTCTGTGTACACCCGTGTATCTCTTCTTTCTCTCATTCATCACCTAAAAAAAAAAAGGTTTGGAAGCATCCATCACGATAATAAGAAGTGCACCGCAGCTCCGTCCAGTGCTTGCGGGAACACAGCATGAGATGAAGACGGAAAGTGACACCAACGAAGAAAAGCGCATGCAAATACAACACATCGACATGAACTGACGCGAGCGTCTCTTTTCTTCTTCTTCCTGCACCCCCTTCAAATAAATTCTCTGCTTCTTCCAGTAAGTGCACCAAAGAACTATTCCTGATTGAAGGGCAGCGAGGGCAGCAGTTCTTTGATCATTTACCGCATTGAATGGGACCACGTACGTCTGGACGTGCGATTCCACTATCGCTCTTTTCTTTTGAAACCGCCTGTCTTCTTCCGTTGTTCTCTTTCTCGTGATAAAATAATGAGCAACGCGTGTCACTTTTCGTCCGAAGTGGCGCTGCGGAACCTACATGCTACAAATAGAAGTTGGGGCCCGCGATGACATTGGGTGTGCGTGTTCCACGTAAAAGTACCCCCAACGCGGATATATATCTGTGTCTATATTTCGACCATCCACAGAGCACTTCCTCCACAGTTTAACCCACGAGGTGTTCGCTGTAATTGGCACATCCTCACATTGACACAACATTTATCATTGCTTATTTCTATTTCCCCTTTTCAACAGATGCCTATTTGCCTGCACGAGGTTCGTGCCTATCGCCGTTGCAATGTACCCTACCTCCCCTTAGTGTGCCGCAACGTAAATGCATTGCTGCTCGTGCCGTTCCGCCTCGCAACGTGGTGGATGCACTTTAGCGCGTTACTCTGCGCCGCGCGAGGCAGCGAGCACATGATTCGCACCGCCTCTCTAGCCCACGGCTACGCTGAGGCCGATTACCTATTCCTTCGCCGGGCAACGGACCTGTGTCTTGCCGCCAGCTTTCTTTGCCTCTTCTTCAACGCGTGGGGCGTCGTGACGAGCCGCACGTTGCGCTTTGGCGTCGACAACTGGTTTCAAGGCTCCTGCCATGCCGCGGCGGCCGTCTTGCTCATCGTGTCCTGGCAGGCCACCGCGCACGTTGCGCGGCTGTGGCACGTCTTTTACATTTTTTCTATCATTCCTACCGGGATAGAGGCGATTGCGCTGGCGCACTCGTACTGGCGAGGTTTAGAGTTTTACTGCTGAGCGAAGATGATGATATATATGCATTTATTTTCTTCGCTGCACCGCTTGCAGGCACTGGATGCGATTCTGCCAAGAAGGCTGAGTGGTGCGCTCAAAAAACCAAACAGTGTTGTCGACGGCTTTCCGACTTGCGTGGCTGCGCGTGCGCCCTCTGCTGCGTTCTATCGCCAAAGAAAGAGCGAGACGTATGGTGTGTGTGGACATGTGTTTTTCTTCCTTTCCGCAGCTGGGTTGCGCTGCAGCGAGTGATTTACAAAGAAAAACAATGATTTTGTCACGCATTTTTTTGTTGTTTTCCGCGTTCGCCTTTTCTTTCTCTCTTTCTCTCTGTCGTGGCGCGCGGTGTTGTTGTGAGCCGGGTGAGGAAGAGTGAAGAAGTGAGGGCGGTTGACCCCACAAAGGTACCCAAGACATTGATAGCCAGAACTCGAATTAAAAGAAGAAAACAAAAAGCAGTGCCACTCGTCCTTCTTTCTCTCTTTCTGTGAGTCTGGAAAACGTGACCGGGGTTTTGCTGAATCCTTTGTGGGAAGTGTGTTACCTGGCCGCGAGCGGTGAGCTACCTCGCACGCGGGCACGTGTTATGTTTTGCTGCAACGTGGAGCTTCCATCTTTCTTTGGCTTTCCTCATCTCGCACTCAGTTTCACCCAGTATCTTCTCTCCTTCCCTGTCTCGTGCGCGTCTTTTATTTTTTTTTTCTCTCTCTCTCGTTGCTCCTCGACGTGCTCACATCACCCTCCATCTTGTGCAGTGTGTATCGCTTCTTCGTTCCTATTGTAGTCCGTGACGTGGACCGCTCATACAGCAAGTTTCCGTCGTCACACAGACACACACACACACAAACACACACGTAAGCACAAACACATTTATACTTCCGCCACGCTTTTGTTTTTCTCTACTTCCTCCTTGGTGGAGTGTATTGATAGGTTTCTGCTACACATAGCATTCACGTTTCTATCCATCATCTATTCAACACTTTAAATTTCCATACAAAACGCGCTTCGCCACTTTTTCCCTTTTCCTGGGTTTGTTTTTTCCGTCTTCTTCACTCTGTTTTGTTGCGTTATTTCTCCTTTTGGTTGCGGTGGCGCGCTCATTTCTGGTGACCAGGTTTTTATTGTTAGTAGCTTTCTTTCTGTGTTTTCCTCGTTTCTCTTTACTCTTTTTTTTTTTCATCTACTCGCGTCTCAGCAGCATCGAATCGTCGTGTTTCTGTGCTTTACCATTTTCTGTGTCTTTTCTTTCCGTCTGCTCGTGCTTGATGAAATACGCGGCGCCACAAAAGTTTTTATTTCCCTCTCGCAGATTGTGTCGTGGTTGTTTCGGCGAATGTAAAGAAAGAAAAAAAGATGAAACACATACTCACATACACACACTATACATTGTTTCATTAGGTGCCCGCGACTGACCGATTGTTGTTGTGCAGGCGCTGCGTTGTGCGTTGACAGCGTTCAGTCTCTCTTCCTTTTCCCCTTTCCGTTCCCTCCTCGCAATTCTCCTTTGCGCACAGCTCAACTTCACTAACTTGTAACTAACTTTCTGTCGCGCAAAGGAGAAGAAAACAACAAAAAACATTGCAACCGCAGTAAGCCTCTCTTTTCTCATTTGTCTTTTGGCTGTGGTTTCCTCTTTCCTCGTTGCTTCTCTTCTCTTTTTTTCCTTTTCATTTTCGCCATTCTTGCTGTTGTGAATCGTTAGCCTCGCTGGCCAGCGTAGGCGGGTGTAGGTTCATCACCTCTTTATCCGCTGGTTGCATTGCACAGCGCATCTCACACAGAAAGACGGCTGTAGAACGCCGACAAGTGAAATAAGAAAACACCAAACAACCAAAGGAAGACAAACAACTGCATTTCTGCTGTCTGCTGATTTTTGTGGTGAAGCAGCAAGGAAAGAACAACAACAACAAACAAAAACCGCGCTGTACTCCTTGCCACATCTTTTCTTATTAAGCGACTGTACAGCTTTGCCAAAAAGAAAAGGGGGGGGGGGAGGATAAGAGGTCTCGATACACGTTGCAGTGTTGCGGTCGATGCGAAAGACACATAATTATAAAAGAACAGAAGCTGTCTTTTCCTCCACTCTCTATCTATCTATAAATACATAAATATATATATACGTTTATCTTTTCTGTTTCCAAATCGCCTTTGAGAACCGCATCGGTTCTGTTTCTTTTTTTTTTTTGGCTTTTTGATCTCCGCGGACTTTTTGGCAAAGCACTGCGTTGTCGTTTTTACTACTGTTTTTGCTGGGCGAACGTGCGTGTCGGTAGTTCACTGCCTTCACCATTCTTCTTTTTCTTTTTGTATATTAAAATAGTATCGTGCATCTTAATTAGCAAAACTGTCGATCGTGCCTATCGTCTACACCGGTCCGACCACGACCGGGTCGACGAGCAAGCCGGTCTCTCGGCCTTCTTTCTTGCTGGAGCCCAAGAAGAAGAAGATGTCCTGTTACTGCGTCGAGGAGGTGGACCTGAACATCTTTCGAGGTGTCTTTACGGAGCAGTGGCTTAATGGGAAGAAACACGATAATTGTCAGGAGGCGTTGTTCTTCTGTACCACCTGTGGTCCCCCCGTCCTGCAAGATGGCATTCGATCCACTGCAAATGGTACGAAGCACCACTCACACCCCACCTCCGCCGGGCAAACCCCCGATAAGAAGGCGAACAGCAGCAAGTCACGACTTGGCAGCACCCTGAAAAAGATATTTCTCCCTTCGAAGAATGCCTCCAAGACGGACCTGAGCGCCATGACGTCCAAGTCAGTCTCGTCCACCCCGCTGCGAGAGCACTCAACACGTTTGATATCTGCCGAGGAGGAGGAGCTGCCGACCACGCCGCGCACCGAGAAGGAGTTGTACCTTTGCGTTACCTGCGGGTGCTGTTACTGCCGCGACCACGCCTGCGATCACCACTATAGCCGCCGCGATCGTCCTGGAACGGGCAGCGAGGACCCCGACGCACCGGACAAGGGCTACCCCTATCATTCGTTCTTCATAGGCGTGCCCAGCTATGTGAGCACGCACCCGTCGCACGCACTGCCGGAGACTTCGTGGGGGCTTTTGTTTCCCACCGTCACGGTGCCCGAGATTGAGTGCGGCACCGTCGACTTGACTAAGCCGATGCCGTTTTACACCAATTTCGAGGAAATCTGCGATGCCAGCGCGGCGTGCGGCGGTGGTGGTAACGCGCACTCGACTAGCAGCTTTGGCGCGGGAGGCCACAGCTTTAGTAGAGGGAGGAACAGCGCCACCTCCAGCCCGGGGCACACGCGCGTGTTGAGTACGCTGGGAAGCAGCGGCTTCTTCGACAACAACGGCTCACCCCTCTTCCAACAGAAAACGACCAGCTTTGTCAGCTTGAGAGATGATGTGCCGGAGAAGACGCTGCTGAGCCCCCTCGACCCCGGCACCGGTCTCCTCTCCCCACCCAGCTTCTACTCCAGTCCAGCGGAGAATTGGTCGTACTTAATGTTCTGCGCCAAATGCGCGGATAGGCAGGCGGTGCGACTGCAGGGCAAGTCATGCGATAATGACGTGTCTCGGCAGGCCCACCTGCGGCGTCTCGGCCAGCTCACTGCCCTCCTCTCGTACTTTTTCCTGCGCGGTGTACGGCTGGAGTTGACGCCGGAGTTCGAGGTCTACACGGCGCAGAAGCGCGCACAGCAGGTGGAGCGGCAACGGCAGCTGCAGCGCGGGTACCGATCTGGCGAGATGCAGCGAGTGGCGAAGTCGACCGAGGCGGGTGCGACGGACTTGCATCAACTGAAGTCCTCGTCCACGATAGCGAGCTCGCCGACGCTGGCGAACACGCACCTCGCCACCGGTATAGGGCTGCTCTCACGCACAGAGACAGACCACGTCATCACACGCGCCTCCATCTGCGGCTTCTCCAACACGAGCTACCTCTGCTACATGAACTCCGTCGTGCAGTGCCTCCTGCGGTGTCGCCACTTCACACGTCCCCTGCTGCTGCTGGAGTCGGGTGCGTCGCCCGGCAAGCTGACGTCGTCCATGGTGCACCTGGTGCGACATGTCTCTCACCAGACCTACCAGGATGTGCGCAACGGCGCCGTGTATGCCTACGTGCGTGCGCTGCACTCGCAAGTCAACCACATTAATTCGCTCTTTGCCGAGGACGAGCAGCAGGATGCGCAGGAGTTTCTTATTACGCTGCTGAACGGCATTGAAGACGAGTTTAATAAGGCCAAAGTGCCAGGCCAGAAAGCTGAGGCGCGCCGCGTCAGCTTTGAGAGCACACTTGTGTCGGAGGTGTCGTGCCTGCAGTGCAAACACCGCGTGCCGCGCAGCGAGATGTTTATGTCCCTATCGATTCCTATAGAAAAAAGCATCGAGGAGGGAGTCGCCTCCCTCTTCACCACCGCTACGCTGACCGGCAAAGATCGCTACGCGTGCGAGGAGTGCTTCAAGAAGCTTTCGGGTAAGGAACAAGAGGCGCACAACGCGCTTGCCGCGGCGCAGGCAGAGGCGGAGAAGAAGGCGAAGGTGGAGGGAAAGAAACTGACAGCGGAGGAGCGAGCGAAGCGGGTCTACGCGAACAGCTTGTACAGAGAGGCCGAAGTGCACACCTCCATCTCACACCTCGGCGGCAGTCTCGCGGTGCATCTCCTGCGCTTCCACTACGACATCGAGGCGCAGGACTTCATCAAAAACCTTAGCCCGGTAAAAGTGTCTCTCACCCTGGACCTCACCCCGTACGCGAGCAAGCAGGTTCTGGAGGCGTACAAGCACATCGACAAGGTGGAGCTGCTGCTCCGTCGCTTCCCCACCGCGTCCACCAGGTCGGTGGCGACGTATCTGGTGGCGGCTAACAACGACGTCAAGGCGGCCACGAAGCGAATGGTAGACGACGGCCTGGGCGTGCTGGATGTGCATTCGCGAGCAAACAGCAGCTTCGGCGGCGGTGGCGGCCGTGGATGCTTGTCACCTAACGGCAAAGGCGACGCCGCCTTTACCGACGAGGTGATCGGGTCGAACATGGACGGCAGCTCCCTGTCCTCCGTCTCCTTAACCCCCATCAGTGCGGCCGCACTATCGAAGGACAAGACGGACGGCTCCATCAGCGCGAGGGCGGCGGCACGCCGGTCAAACTCCGCCGGCACGGCCGCCTCAATCCTCGCCATTACGCGGGAGGACTTCGACCCCTTCGGTGAGCGTCGGGCGCCCATGGCGTCGTTGGTGCGCCACTTGGTGGGCATCGTGGCCCATCGTGGCTCCCTGCACGGGGGCCATTACGTCGCCTATGTTCGTCACGCGACCCGCCCGCATGTGTGGTTCCGCTGCGACGACGAGGACATCGACGTAGTGGAGGAGAGTTATGTGCTCGACCACGAATCAGAGGTCTACCTTGCGTTTTACGAGTGACGGGACGTCGTTGTTGAGGTGGTGGTGGTGGTGGTGGTGGTGGAGGAGGGAGGGGGGGGGGGGTCAGATATGCAACTGGGGCCGAGCACCTTGCTGGTAGGCGAGAGTGGTCCAGTTCTCCACATCAACTTATAGCGCCTCAACCAGGCTGAGGTGCCAATGTACAACAGCAGCAAAGCGTGCGTTGGTTCACGGGCCTTCTTTAAACTTTGCCATTAAGGCGTGTAATTCGTTGCGGTGTCTCTTAAACGTTCGTGGATGGCCCTTCGCTTGCGAACTCGTCCGCTTAAATAAGTACTGTAGCTTAAGATTCGAGTCCGCCGCCTATTTCTCGAAGTCTTGACGAAGAAGCAGACAAAAACCCCTTTCCCTTCTGTGTATTTTTATATTTATTTGATCAGCGGCGCCGCTGATTCTTTTGCTGCGTGTTTTTCCATCACCTACCTAATATATATATATCTATCTCTCTTGTTCTCTTTTTGCATTTCGATTTCGTTGGTCATCGTTGTTACGATGCGTCTCCTGCTCGTTAAGGCGTCTGTGCGTGCGTGCGTGTTATTATTATTTATTTATTTATTTATTTATTTCTTTTCTACTCTCGTCGTTGACGACGTTCTATCAACACCGCCGTGGGCCGGGAAGGAAGAACGCCTTCGAAGCAGCACCGGAAAAAGAAAGCAAGGTACATTTTGAGCTCGTAACGTCTACAAAAATTTATTAACAACAAAGGAAAAAAAAAAAACAACGCCGGGAAAAAGGCGGAAGCAGAAGGGTAAACGGCGCACCAAATGCGCATCGATTTATCTCACCAAATTCGGTTTTGTGTGCTTCCCATGCTGATGCGAAGTGAAGGTTGGCGAAGCAGTAAAATGGCCTCTTGGTTCTCTTTACCAAGGCGGCCCTACGATTCTCACGCGGAAGCGTTTCGTGTGTGTGTTCTCACTACGGAAAATACCTGCATGCCAATAGGCTGCCGAGTGTGCGATCTAGGAAAGAAAAGAAAGAGTACTAGACTACAAGCCGCTCTTCTAACAAAAGCAGCTCGCATTCTTTTTCATTTCGCCCCCCTTCCCCTTCCTACCCGTTTTTCTGTACACGTGCGTTTTCAACCAAATTCTGGCAAATTACCGCTTTGCGCCTTCTACTTATCTGGCGACTTACCCCGGAAAGCTAAAAAACCACGAATAAAAGACACAGCACGCGAAGCGAGAGAGAGAGAGAGATGAGCGCGCACACGCGTCAGATGGAAAACCCAACCGGGGTGGTGCACCGGTTTATGCAGGAGCACCAGCGCGTCTGCGTCTGGCTGGTGTACGACACTCAGACAAGACTGGAGGGCAACCTGCTAGGCTACGACGAATTTATGAACGTGGTGCTCGGTGACACGACGGAGACAAACGTGCGCACGAAGCAGAGCCACAACCTCGGCAAAATTTTGCTACGTAGCGACAATGTTGGCGTGATCCATCCGATCGGGGTTTAAGGAAGATGAAACTTTGCAGCGAACAGGCGTGCACCCTTTATTATTATTATTGTTGTTATGGGGGGTTTTCGCAGGCGCGTTGCAATGACGCACAACGGTTTTTTTTTTTGGACCATGCATGTTGGTATGATGAGTGGTTGGTGAATGGTGGATACCATTTTCTCCTTTTTTTTTGAGGTTTGGGTGTAGGTGTGAAGTGGCTTTCGAGGTCGGATTACGATGCTGAAGTAGCGACCAACCTGTTAGTTGTCGAGCAACAATAATATTTAAAAAACGGTCACAAAGCGCATTGACGACAGTGGTAGTGGGCTGGGTTTAAAGAGAGGGAGAAGAGATGCAGAATCGTGTGCGTTGAACTCGAGAACCTCGTTGCGTTCTTAAGCATCGCTTTCGCTGTTCGTGCTTTCCTCTCTTGTGCTTCCTCAAATTCGCTCGCTCTCGATTTGCCTTGAACAGCTTCTGCAGGCAAATCCTTCGGTTTTAGAGAGAGAGAGAGAGAGAGGGTGTGGCACAGGCACAGGTTGATTTCTCACCACTAATTTCCGTGTTTACTGGCTTTCTCCTCACTCTACCATTGTTTCCTGTGTGCTTCATACTTCATGCTTTCTGTTCCTGTTCCCTCTTTCATCTAACGACAACAGCCAAGACAAGTGTCTCCTCTCTGATATCGTGTGGACAAAAATACGGACACACTTACGACACTTTACGCACGCGCAAACCGAGATGGGCGCTGGGATCGCAGCCGCACGCGGCAGTGGTTCCGCGATTGCATCGAAGAACTCTGCGACCGATACAACATCGATAACTCCTCTTTCCTCGGTGCAAAGCGTAGCACCTCGCCACACCACCGCCGCAAGCCCCCTCCCACCCACCGCCGTGCACACCGCTAACCCACGTCAGCACCTCACGGATGCGCACACCGCCACTCCCCCTACGGAGCGACCGCACCACCCGCAACAGCCAACGCGTCCACCAGCGCCGCCGCAGCAATCAACCGCGACTGCACTGGTCGCCGCCACGCCTCTTGAGAAGCGTCTGCAAGTGCCGGAGAGCTGCCGCGGCGACCTCCCCCCCTCGCAGAGGAACCATTTCATACAGGCGACGACCACTGCATCTCTCTCCGCGGAAGACTCCCGCCCTCCACCGTCGGTGCTGGACACAGCGGTGAAACGGCAGATGGAGAGTGGTGAGCGCACCGATGCGGCGACAAACCCAAATGCCGACGTTTCGAACGTGGAAGCCGACGTGAGTGGGCCGGCATTTCGTCGCATGCTGAACAACGACTCCGTCGATGAAAGCGGTGAGGATGGTGGCAATGGCGAAAGACGACACACGGCGCCGTCGCCGTCCCCTGACGCACCGGGTGGCGCAGTGGACGGTGAAGATGCACACGCAGCGCAGCACCAGCAGCAGTTCTTCTCGCCACCGACCACCACCGCTGCTGCCAATGCTGCTGGAAGTATCAACGACGCGCTCTTCTACCGCCCCATTACCCGCTCCGCCTCTCCTGGTCAGGCACTGCGCACGTACGATGGCCTTCCGTTGACCTCCGTACAGCAAGTGCTAGCGTCGAAGCACAAGGTGTACCGCATCTGCCTCACCGGCGGGCCCTGCGCCGGCAAGTCGACGATGCTGTCCGCCATGCAGGCAAGGATCCCGCAGCGCACGGGCTTTCGTGTCATGTGCGTGCCCGAGGCGGCGACGCTGCTTGTGACCGGCGGCATGCAGTGGGACAGCAACATCACAGTTGCGCAGCAGTCCGTGCTTTTGCGCACGCAGCTCGCTTTGGAAGATCAGTTCTTTGCCCTCGCCGTGGCCTCTGCCGTGCCGACGATCATCGTCTCGGATCGCGGCACGATGGACGGCCGCGCCTTCTGCTCCGATGCGCAGTTTCAAGAGATTTTGCGCAATGTGGGCAGCACCGTGGATGTGCTGCGTGACCGCTACGACGCCGTGCTGCACATGGTCACCGCCGCGAACGGGGCGGAGGAGTTCTACAACCTCGACAATCCTGCGCGGTACGAGGACCTGGACGGCGCGCGTGCGTCGGACCTGCGTCTGCAGGAGATGTACGTCGGACACCACATGTTCCGCCTGCTCGACAACTCCACCACCTTCGACGACAAAATTGAGCGCGGACTGCAGATTGTCGGCCAGGTCGTTCACAAGGAGCAGTGCGCGCCGGCATCACCCAGCTTCTACCTCGTTCGCCGCTGCCCTCGGGAGCTGCCAGTGGCCTCGGCCAGCTACACTACCTACACCACTGTGCTCAACAACAGTCAAATGAACGACATTCGCCTGCTGGTGAAGCGTGAGATGTCAGACGGGTCGTCCATGCACTTTTTCAAGAGTGTGAAGGACATGGCCGCTGCCGCTGCCACCTCCTCTGCCCATTCCACGCCGCGTGCGGTGTCCCGTGGGAGCTGCGGCGCCTCCTTCCGCAGCAGCATGGTAGCGGGTGGCGGCGCCAACCAGTTCTCTGCGCCGTCGCAGCAGCAGCGCATCGAGAGCGCGCAGCGTATCAGCAGCCGCGAGTACAACAGCTTGAAGCAGCACCGCGACCGCGCACGAGCGGAGGTGGTGATGCAGGCGACGCATTTCATTTACGAGGGCGCAAACTACGAGTTGACGACGCTGCTGGCGCCGAGCTGGGCGGCGGGCCGGCAGACGCTCACGGTGGAGAGCTGCACCCCATCTGCAGCCCAGAAGAGTCCTTCGGCCGCCCTGCGCCTGCCACCCTTTCTCGAGGTGGACCGCGAGGTGCCTGTGGAGAGCCTGACAACGGCCTTCCTGATCTCACACCGCGAGACCGGCGCGCTCTACACTTCGCTGGCCTTCGCACCGGTCTTCTCTCGCGCGGTGGTTACCGCCGTCGGTGCGCACGCGGACACGGAGAACATTCTGAACAGCACCTTCAGCACCCCGCGTGGGCTGTCAGCGCTGCACGCGGAGACGAACACGCTTCCCGCGCCACCCGCTGACACCGAGAGACCCCAGGAGGCGAAGGATGAAGAGTCTGCGGCCCCGGCAGCGCCTGCGCGTCGCGGACTGGCGCCGCTCTGCGTCAACACCGCACCCACCGCTGCATCAGCGAAAGGCAAATCGACGCCGAAAACGACGGCGGAGGCGCCTCCTCCGCAGGAGATGGCGCCATACGCGCTCGGCGGCTCCCTCAACGCCCAGCAGCCCCGCATCGTCGTCACCCCCTCTAGCTTTTCGTTGTCTGGCGAGGAAGATGCCGGGGCGGAGGTGGTGGGTGCTGCGGCAGGCGAGCATCCGCAGCCGGAGCGGCGCGTGTTCGCTCGCGATCCGGAGAGCATTTTGCCACCCATCGAGTCCAAGAAGGTTCGCACGCATTAGACTATTCTTATTTTCCTAATTTCTCGTCTTTCGTATTAGATCTTTTTCTCTCTCACTTCACCTTTTGTGCTGTTTTAAAACATATCTCACTAGATGCTCAAACCTTTTCTTGGTTCACACTAGATGCGAAATACACATCTTTTGTTTCTTTTACGTTGTTATCTTTCAGTAGCTGTCGGGGCACAGCGGAATTCTATGCAACGCAAGAAGGTGTTCAAAGAGGGAGACAGGAACGCACATGTGACTGTGTCTCGTTGAGCAGAAGAACCTCAAGAGAATCGCACCTTCTGATTTCTCTACCGCATTGTGGCATCGCAGAAGTGGGATGAGCTTTTATGCCCCCTTCAACGAGGCTCGGGCACATGGGGAAACGGTAGCCCAAGCCTACTAAACACGGCTTTATAAAGATACCTGCTTGCTGCTGCATTATCAAGGCAGCAGAAAATGAAACTCGGCTTGATGGCATTTCTTCTGTCACTGCTGCATGTGTAATGTTACCGCTATTCCTTTTCTCTTCCGTTTCTCTTGTTCTGACTTTGTGAGATGTGTTAGCTTCTCTATAACCGGAGCTGGTTTGCCTTCCTAACTGCAACGTTTGCTTAGGCGAGTAATCGTGAGCGTAGCGCTGTTGCGCTTGTAGAGAGTCCCAACGAGCTGACACCCACACATACAAAAGTGTATTTGTTTTCATTATTATTTAGAAGCACTATCAGCCAGTGTTTTATTATTATTATTATCATTATTCAAAGTTTGTTAGGTTAACTTTTGGCTTCTACGCGCCGCGTGCGATCCGAGTAGTTGTGTACACCTTAAAGTAATCGGAGGGTTTCCGGGCAGCGTACTGGCGACGCCTGAAAGCTTTTTTGTCTTTTTCTGTTTCTGGTGCCCTGTGCGATCACCGTGCTGTTGAAGGGACGGCACTTGTGCTTTTGCAGCTTACAGGCGTTTCAAAAAATAATCATTAACACAAGCAATTTTTGTTGTTGTTGTTGTTCTCTCACTCTACAGCGGTCATTAAGAAAAGGAGAAAAGGGAAAATACCAATTGACCAAACTTGTTTGATGAGTAGTGAGGTGAGTAGTAGTGGCAAAAAGGGGGCGTCGCCCCGCACCACGGAGGTGCCTGTAGAATGCCTCATTTGCGCTGAGCCGTGTCGCGCGATTTGTGTGTTCCCGTGCGGGCACCACATCTGCTACAGCTGCGGTCTGCACATCCACACGCTTAGCCACGGCAAATGCCCCGTCTGCCGCGTGGCTTCGACGGAGATGCCAATTATCACACAGTACGTCAGCGCAGAGGAGGAGCAGTATTCGGAGGAGGAGATGGCGAAGATGCGCAAGGTGGTCGTGACGGACCGCAAGCTGCAGTGCGTGATCGACTCGCCGCGGCTGGCGATAGAGATATCCAAGCTGTACGAGCACCTCTGTCCGATGGAGGGGTGTTGGAAGGATGGGAGGCAAGACCCTTTCATCGAGATGGCAATGCTGAAGGATCATCTGAAGGTTGACCACGACCTTGCCTACTGCGAGGTCTGCCTGAAGCATCGCCCGGCGTTTTTATGTGAGCAATACGCCTACAACGAGGCGGCCCTGCAGCGCCATCGCGAGGGCAGCTGCGCCGGCGACCGCTCCTCCTTCACGGGGCACCCGTCGTGCCGCTTCTGCCAGCGGGCGAATCGCTTCTACGACGGCGAAGCGCTCCTCAAGCACATGCAGCAGCAGCACTACACGTGCGATGTGTGCAACCGTGGCCAGTTCACCTTCACCTTCTACGCGACGCGCCAGAAGCTGGATCAGCACTTCCAGACGTGCCACAAGATCTGCGACCACCCCGACTGCGCGAACCTCGACTTAATGATGCGCGTGTTTGGGAATGAGATTGACCTCATGGTGCACAAGCAGCGCGTGCATGGCATGAAGACGAAGGCCACATTCTCCCCCGCCATGTTCGGCGAGGCGTCGAGTGGGCCGTCGGGGGCTCCCGGGTCGGCACCCGCCACGGCGTCGAACGCAAACGTAATTCAGATCACCTTCGATCACGTGTTTCGCGTGGAGACGGTGGAGATGATGCCGACGAGGACGAACCCGCACGGCCGCGGCGGCCATAAGGGCGGCGGTGCCAAGGCGAAGGTGCACGCCCCCGCAGAGAACGGCATCCCGTTGCACTACATGGAACGCGGCAGCTTCCCCATTTTGAAGCGTCGAGTGGCGGAAGAGAGCGTCGTAGCTTCCGCTGCCTCGTCGCGGGTAGGGAACCAGCGCCGCAGTCAGCCCAGCAACGCGGGCGACAGTAGCGAGCTTAGCTCGTCTGCCTTTGGCGTAGCGGAGGACATGAGCCACTACAACTCCAAAAACAATCTGCCAAGCGATAAGAAGGAGCTGGATGCGCGCCTCAAGGCGATGCTGGACAAGCACCTGACTTCCCCGGTCTTGCTCGCCCACTTCCGTGGCTACACACGCGACTTCATAGACTCACGCATTATGACGTCGGAGTACTACGACGTGCTGGCCCTGGAGTGCTTCCCTGACCCGCAGGTGTTTCACGAGATTTTTCCTCTGCTGGTGGCGACGATTCCCATCGCGGCCAAGAAGGCGGCGCTGCAGGAGGTCGGCAAGATGCGCATGGCCCCGGAGACACAGCGCATTGCCCGCGCGCGCGAGGAGGACGCGCGAAAGGCGGCGGAAGCGCAGGCGGCTGCGGCTCGCGCCGAGGAGCAGCGCATGCGCAACGCAGCGAAGCACCAGCACGGCGGCAATAATAACAATGCCAGCAACAACGCGGCCAGTGGCTCTCGCGGCGGTGCTGCGTCGCCGTTCGCGAAAAAGAACAAGCAGCGGTCAAACGCATGGGCCACCACGGACACCCGCGCGAAGTTCGGCGCCAGCCCCGCGGCGCACCACGACGATCCCAGTGACTTCAACTATCCCAACGTCAGTTCGCCTACCGGGTTGGCGCCCGCAGCGACGGCGAAGCCGCAGGGGAACAACGACCAGCACGGCTGGGCCTCCGCCGCTGCAACGTCCAGCGTGTCTCCGACAACGTCGTCGCCGACTGCCGCGCACGCGATCCCCGGCCGCGGGCTTGTGATCAACGAGGAGAACTTTCCTTCACTCCCGAGTAATGGAGTGCGGCGGACAGCGTTTAACAAGAAGCAGCATTCGCGGCCGAACGCCTGGTTTTCGAAGTAACTTTAAAAAAACAACAACAAAGGACTGTTCTCTCTGTTTGTTGTTGAATAGCGGGGCAGAGTGAGGGGTTGGCGTGTGTGTGTGTGTGAGTGAGTGATGGTGAAGGCGAAGGGAAAGGAAAGAATACTGATGGGCCACCTCGCGCTAGTCTTCAAGGAAAGCAAAGTAAAGTGGGTTGCGCGTCTCTTGCAGACCTCTCCCGCTGCTTTCTTCTCTGTCTCCTCTGTGCACGAGTGCGTTGTGACAGAAGACCAATTGGAGCGCGAGGGTTTTTTTCCTCACTGTCTGCGCAGCACACGGATAGGTGCGTCTGTGTAGAGCTGCGATCACAGGCGTCTCTCTGAAGAGCAAATAGTTGGCATCAATGAAGGGGATCCGCTAGCGCCAAGTAAAACTGTCGATTTGTGGAAGAACGGGCACAACACGGCACGTTTTGTCTGTGTTTTATCTGCCTCACCGATAACGATTATTGGCGTGCTGACTCGTTCGCATCCTCCGCCCCAATACATTCTTCTAAAGCGTTCTATACTCTTCACTTTGATATATATATTTTTTCATTGACGAATGTGCTGACGTTGGCGTTTTTGGTTTTCTCTCTCGCCTCTTCTACTTTTACTCTCCTTGGTTCAGGTGATTTAAACTCGGTATGATGCTTTAAAAATAATGAAAAACAACGACAAAATAAAGCACGTGAGCTTGCTGATTTCGAGCGCATAACACACTTGATACTGCGTAGGTGTCTTGGACGGCTTCTCAGGTCAGCTGCCGGACCTGAAAGCAGAAGAAAGTGTGTTCGTCCTCTCGAAGGTATCACCTCGTTCTTCAAGGACGAAGTGCGGTGCATATGGCAACCGTTTATCAAGCGTTCTGAATTGCCGTGCAGCACTCCGCTTTGGGTTATTTCACGCTGGCTTCGCTATTTAGAACTGCCTTGAAGCTTTTACCTTCTGGATCGACTTCCTTCCGTGCTCTTCTATTTTTTGAATCGCTTTTCGTAACCATCTTTGCTGCTGTCGCTCCGCCTCCTAAACACAACAATTAACCCCCATTACTTTCACACACGTATGCACGCTCGCGGTCGTGCCGAAACAACCGCGTAAATCATGTAGAACTCCTCCACTTTTTTCTTTGCTCACCACCGAGTCCATCAGGTTTGTTTTTTTCGTGGAATACTAGAACAATGTCGATTCGCATGGATGCGTCGCTGTACAGCGATGTTGCCCGCATTGAGCGAGGTGACTTCCTCCGCTTCCACTGTGAGCAGCTCTCGCAGGATGGCCGTGACAACCAGCGATACTTCTTTGGCTGCTACTACCCACGGTGGCACGGCTTCTATCTCGAGGAGGTCCGCTCCCTCATCGGCAACATGGGCTACAAGGAACTGAAGCACTTCCCAGCCTATCCCTTTGACGTGTATCTCAAGGCTACGGATGCCGACGCGGGCGATGCCGCCACAACGATGCCACCTGACGAC
The DNA here is from genome assembly GCF_001293395.1 of Leptomonas pyrrhocoris. Classification (NCBI taxonomy): domain Eukaryota; phylum Euglenozoa; class Kinetoplastea; order Trypanosomatida; family Trypanosomatidae; genus Leptomonas; species Leptomonas pyrrhocoris. The sequence goes on from NW_015438360.1 coordinate 1,033,157, forward strand.
TACGCAGCGGACTGCGCGAACTCGACCACCTACCTGACCGACGACTTCCAGGTGGACAACATCCTGGTGCTCGGTGCACCGCAAAACCAGCGTGATGACGCGGTGAAGCGGTTTAAGATTGTCGCGGTGGACAAGTCGCAGCTGAAAACCAAATCCCAGGCGATGCCGCCGGTGATGAACCTGAACAGCAGCTCCGTGCGCAACCCCGACACGATGCTGTCCACCCTTCGTGCACCGGGCGGTCAGTGGGTGCCAGTGAAGCTGGACGACACGGTGCTGGACATTCTGACGCAGCTGCGGGACGCGTACATCGATCACGCCGGTGGTGGCATTCCGGAAAATGGCATGAAGGCGATGGGTCGGCCCTTCCGTAAGGTCAGCGATGACGGTCGTCGCTGGATGACGCTGGAGGGTGTGCGCCAGCTCGTCCGCGGCTCTCGCGCCTTTGGGGCAGCCGCCACGTCGCTCTCCGACACGCGCCATGCCCAGCAGACCATCGACGCGGTCACCGACACCATCTTTGACGCTTTTCCCAAAGAGGAGGCTTTCCTACCCGGCGCACCGGGCGAAACGGGGCGTGAGGAGGCAATTGACTACGACATGTTTATGGATTACATCCGCGGGCACATGAACGCTACCCGCAAGAAGGCCGTGCTGGATGTGTTTCAGCAACTGGACTACAACTCCGACGGCAACGTCGCCATTCAAGATATCCAGGCGATGTTCAACGCACAGGCGCACCCGGTCGTCGTGAGCGACGCCATCTTCACCGCGGACAAGCTGCTGCGGGGCTTTCTTGCCATCTGGGACGAGAATCAGCGGCAGTTTGGGCTGGTGCCGTACACGGAGTTTATAGACTACTATAACGGGCTCAGTGCCATTATAGAGGAGGACAAGGTGTTTCTCGGGATTCTCAAGACCACCTGGAAGGTTCCGAACTGGACGGTGAAGTTCGTGTAGCACGTTTCGTGGTGCCTTCTGATTCTTCTTTCTCGTGCCGGGCGCGGCCGCCCTGCGCCACGGACGGCGTTCGTGTTTCGTGAACGACGATGATGTAAACAACATCGTTCACTTCTTTTTCAAGTGCTTGTGTGACTGTCCTATTGTAGGCGGAGCCGATCGATGTAATTTCATGTGCGCGACACGCGCACCCGCAACCACGAACGATACCAATAAAGTGTGGCAGACGCATTGAAAGAAAGAAAAAACTCCACCACTTCACATTGTCAGTCCGGTGCACATCACCAGAATTATACTGCGCGTTCGGCGAGACACTTTTTCACGCTTACTGAGCGGGAATGTTGGAGTTTTCTAGGTTTCTTTTTCAAGCCTTTTCAGACGAGCAACAACGTCGAAAGCGCCTGATCGGGGCAAAGAAAGAGGGAGTTTTTTTTATATCGCTGTCATCAGTTGTTGGACGACAGCAAGAGGATGCTTTTTATCCCTTGCCTTTTGACCTTTCTTCTTCTTCCTCCTTTGTACTCTTTGCTAAATTGTACCTTTGTTTTCCTGTCTGGTTTATACAATGAATGATCCACAACAGATTGCCATTGCTTAACTTATCGTCCTTCTATCCCCCTTAACAGGTAATTTACTGGGTTCACGCGCTGACCTCGCGCGCCTAATATCTTATTTCTCGTCTGCTTCATCATGCCCGCCGGAAAGAACGTCCTTTCAATCCAGTCGCATGTTACCCACGGCTATGTGGGCAACAAAGCCGCCACCTTTCCCCTGCAGCTGCACGGCTTTGATGTGGACGGCGTGAACACCGTCAGCCTCTCCAACCACAGCGGCTACCCCGTTATCCGCGGCCACCGCATGGATCTAGAGGAGTTCAACACGATCCTTGACGGTCTGCGCGCCAACGGCTTCCTGCCCGGCTACTCTCATATCCTGACAGGTTACATCAACAACGTCGACATCGTCCGCCACGTCGCCGCGACCGTGGCCGAGGTGCGGGAGCTGCGCAAGAAGGCGGGCGAGAGTGACGTTGCGTTCTTCTGCGACCCCGTCTTAGGCGACGATGGCAAGCTGTACTGCAAGGAGGAGGTGGTGGAAGCGTACCGCGAGCTGGTGGCCCACGCGGACGTGGCCACGCCGAACTACTTTGAAGCATCTCTTTTGAGCAATGTGCAGGTGCAGGACATGCCCTCTGCCGTTCAGGCCGCCGACTGGTTTCATGCGCAGGGCACCGCCACGGTGATCATCAAGTCCTTCGCGCTGAAGGAGGACCCCACGCACCTGCATTTCCTTCTTTCCTGCCGCGACAAGGCGAGTGGGGCGACGAAGCGATACACTGGCGTCGTGCCCTACCACGAAGGGCGCTACACGGGCACCGGTGACGTCTTCGCGGCAGCGCTGCTGGCCTTCTGTCACACGGACCCGATCGACGTGGCCGTTGGCAAAGCGATGGGGGTCATGCAGGACTTAATCGTTGCCACCATTAAGCGTGGCGGGTCCGGTGAGGCGACGCTGAACTCGCGCGAGCTGCGTGTGACCGACCACCCGCAAAGCCTGCTGCAGCCCACGGCCGTGTTCCCGCTTACACTGCTCTCCTAAATAAAAACAATAACGGAAAAGGAGTGGAGGCTGATGATAAAGGAGAAAGGGAGGGGAATATTATGTTCACCGTCGTTCACCTCTGCCAGTTAACGCTGAGTAACGCGCTCACCCGCGTGTCGTTGAAGGTGTAGAGATGGTGTGAGACGTGAGGTTTTGATTTTGCGTTGTGTTACTTGCTCCGATGTGTATCTCCTTACCCGCTCGCCTTTGCATCGACTACAGGTCGCCGCGAAGACTATTACTGGAGCGAATACTGTGAAGTACAACAGTGAATGACACTGATTTTAAGAAGGCAGTGGGCTGCAGGCTCAGCTGTTTGCTTCACAGGGAAGGGCGATGTCGGCTTCAAGACAGCTTTGTATTCCGTGAGTGACCAGGCAACATGAAAGACGGAGGAAGCCCTTTCTGTTACGCAGAGAAGTTTTGTTCTCACGGAGAGCACTATACATCACTGCATTCGCTTTCCTTGAATGCGACCCGCTACAACGTGCGTGACGTGCTTCTCTTTTCTTGGCCTGCTTTTCTTTCCCCTATCCAGCAAAGACTTCAACTCGACGAAGGCGTAGGCCGAAGTCTTCTCATAGTTCTGTACGAAGATGAAAGCGCCTTCTGCACCGTCTCTCGCGTCAAAAAAGGATGGTCTTCTATCGCAGTTCGATGTGTACTGTGTGCGCAAGCCCAGGCCCACCCTGAACGACACTTCGAAGAGCCTACCGCTACTTCCTGAGCAGTCTTCGCTTCCGCTGACGTACAGGGATGTGGTAGCAGAGCTGGAGAGCGACAATTGGTCGTTTGCACCGTACCCGCGGTGCGACCGTGGCCAGCTGCTGCAGGTGCACGCCTACTGGGTGGCTGTGCCAAAGCGATGCCAGGAGAAAAAGATTTCGGCAGCTCATTTGGAGAGGATTGACGATTCATCGGACATGGGCTCGTCGGTCGCAGGTGTGCAGGGGTTGGGTTGTGAGAACAACGTAGGCGCAAACCGCAAAGTAGCCGTGGAAGATCTTTCTCAACCAGCGCGCCTGCCTTTTTCTTCCGCACTACCGCAACAAGGAGAGAACACCGCTTCGTCAACGCCGCGCTTCAGTTGTGTGGTGGGTGTAGTGTGGGTGCGCCTCTCCCCGAAAGCGCCGAGGCTGCGGACGCACCCTTCACACCACGAAAGCTCTACAGAGGCGGCAACGGCGCAAGCGACTGGGCAACGGCGAGTGGAAGGCTACCTGCAGGTGGTCCTTACACACCCCAACTATCGCCGGCAGGGAATGGCGTCGTGGCTGCTGCGGACGTGTCTGGCAGACACAACGACACCCGCGGCTGTGTTTGCATCCCACACGGACAATGGAGAGCACTACGCGATTCAGCGTTGGCGCTTACACACACTGATGGCGCCAACGATAGCGTCAAAAGCGAAGCACCGCCGTCTCGATGGACGACACAATGAAAATATCAACGCAACGGAGAAAGACAGCGACGCTGCCATTGTCAAGGCAACACTCTCCATGTATCGCCAGCTATGCTTTACGGAGCGCCGTTTCCTGTACAAGTACTATGGAGGACAGCAAGACGCCGTGGAACTCATCAAAGAGTGCCCATAGTCAGCTTGGTATTTTAGTCAGTGTTAACGACATTGTTCTTGCGTTTCCACACGTGTTACAAGTACACAACGCCTCTGCTAACACACATTGAAGTAGTTAAAGATCGATACATATACGTTTTCACCCTCTCGCGGTGGTGTCTCTTCAGGCCCAGCCTTTTTTATGATCGACCATTTCAGGTTTTCTGTATGTTGAAGCACTTCGAGATCTCCGCCTACCTGCTCAATGCGTGACCCACAAGACGTCAATGTGTCTTCTCCTCACTTTTCTTCCTCTTTCATTTTGACTCCTCGACGCTTTCATCAAAGCGACGGACACCCCCTTTTGCCTGCGTTCGTTTGGTTCGGCGTGTTAACCACAACAAACACACTGAAAAAAGGGGAAAAAGAATCCACACGGACTCGCTTTTTGCTCCAGCAGGCACGAAGCACTCTTTCGATTATTCGAAAAGAAGCTCATACATATTTCTCTCTCTCTCTCTTTCTATATTTCCATCACATAGAGTGCATTCTTTTGCATCCATACTGTACTATAGAAAAGAAGACCACACACACACACACACACACAAGACACACCTCCGTTGCGGAGGCTAATCCCTTAGTACCCCGCGGTGAGCTGTTTGACATAGACGTACCTCGTCCGCCCCTCTAACATATCTTCTTACGCAACCACGTGCGAGTGGCATCCTTATATTCATTTTTTTTCTCTCTCTCCACGCACTAGGCTTTTTTCCTCCACTTCGTTTTACATGTTTCTACCATGCCCTTTCCATCAGCAAGCTCGTACACGCAGACAAAATGGCTGGCGTTCTTCGCGGAGCTGACGGCAAAACTGACGCATCACAACGTGCTGGTGGTGATGGAAGGCGCGGAGCTGCTGAAGCGACTGCTCATCTCACGCGTGTCCATCGCCGCAATTCTGCAGCAAGGGGAGTTGCTGGTGCGGCTGCTCGATAGCTGGCGGGGCTGTGCGACAGCGGAACGTCTCCCCACGAGATCACCGGTGGAGGGTACGAGCACCAACACCGCCGCCTCTGCACCCACGTCCGCCCTCGTGGCCCTCAACGATGAACTTAGCTTTGTGTTGGCGGAGTCCATCTCGCAGTGCATCGATCTCATGTGCTCCCTCTACGCCGATGGTGACACCTACTACTGCCTGCTCGTGCTGGCCCGTGCGGGTCCGATGCTGGAGGTACTGGTGGATGTGCTGGAGACTGCACCACCGCAGCTTTACGGCATAACGGCGAGCCTGCTGCAGCAGTTACTGTCACTGCCGCTGGGGCACAGCGATGTTGAAATGGTGAAGACGACAAACGACGGCGGGGAGAAGTTTTTGGGATTAGACAAGGCGACTCTCGCGCAGCTACACAAGTCCGTGGCACTTCGACGCCACATCCGCGCGCTGGTGGAGGCGGTGCAGGAGCACGGCGCTCTACTGCAGCACACGGCGGACGTGCTAGCTGGCCTGTTGGCGCGACAACAAGGACCTCGCTGCCTGGCGGCTGTGTACCTCTTCAACTGCGCCTCGAAGCGCCTTCGCAAGTTCGAGCTGCGTTATGGACAAACGAGGACGGACGCACCGCCGTCTTTCTCCGCGGCGTCCGGCAACGTGCTGTACGCCAGCAGCAGCGATGCGCACCACAGCACCGACGACAACTCGGAGCTCAACGTCACCATCACCGGCGCACCGCAGGCGGCGGAGTTTTCCGTCTCTCCACGGCGCCCGACAGCAAAAGGATCTCAACCCGTCGCCTCCGCGTTGGATGATTTGGAGGAAGGGGCGGAGTCGTCCACGGCGGCGGTCACACCTTCGAAGTCCCCGCAGCTCGCTTCTCGAGCGGCAGAAACAGAACCCGCGGGCGCAGACAAGTCACCTTCGCCGTCGCTACCTGAAGCTGCGAGAAACCCTGCAGATGATGGTGCGAAGTCAAAGAAGTTCGATCAAAACTCTTCACCGCAGGACGTGAGCGCAGTGGTGGACGCCGAGCCGGTGCGTCATGCCTGCACGGTGCCGCCGTCGTTAGCAGCGGAGTCGCTTCGCCACCTCGTCGCCTCCCGCTCGCATGAAGCGTTCTTCGACGCACTGGATTGGCTGTGGTGCTTGACGGTGGCCGATGCCGCTGTTGTGGGAGCCGCCCTCACTCCAGAGGTCTTCGCGCAAGGACTTGGGCGTTACCTCAAGGCAGCCCCGCGCACGCGTCGCGATCGTATGCTGTTTACGCTGCTTTTACTTTGGCTTGGTCACCTGCATTCCATCAGCGCATTGCGGCAGGACACGCATCGCTGTTTGCTGGACATTGCGGCGCGATCGCTGTTGCCCATGCTGTTGGCGGAGTTGGGTGAAGAAGGCGGCGGTGGTGCGCCTTCAAGCGCTAGAGAGCCGGCTGCACGGCACACGGCGTCGACTACGGCGTCGCTGAACGTGTCGGCCATTACCCCAACCGACATGTACAACACCAGCACGAGCGGCGTGACAAGCGCCATGGCCTTGGCGGCGTCGACCGGCTACGGTGTGCCCAACGCAGAGTTTCCTTCACTGTCGACTACGGCCACCGGAGCAAGACCGCGTGTCATGCGAAGTACCTCACCGCCCTCCACGCGTGTGCCGCTTTCCAGCCTCAGGAGGGATACGGCCCTCTACATGGATCAGCCGAATGGGAACGAAGCGACCTTACTACCCTACGCGGCGGCGCGCAAGAAGCAGGAGGCGGCATTGCTGCTGCGGCCCTCCATCGAAGTCGTCCTCTTGGCGTTCTTGCTGAACATTTACGCGGGCATCGAGGCAGAGCGACGGCACGCGTGGGTGGGCGACGGCCGCGTGTTGGACGTGGCACTCGCCGCCGTGCGCCGCGCCAGTGGTGTCCGTTCCGCCCTCCTCGACACGCCGACCACCATCGATGGGGCGCTGTCCGATGAGATCTACCTCGACTACGCCTTGCGAGGCGTGCGGACGGATGTCACGACCGTGGCGGTGTTGGGCTGCCGGCTGATGGCCGCGGTGCTGAGCAGCGAGCTGCGGTGGGGGCCTGGCTGGCGCGACGCACAACAAGGAAAGGAAGCGGACTCGAAGGACTTTACTTCCGCTTCTGAAGAGAACAGCGGTGCCGTCGCCGCCGCCATGCACGCGGAGTTGGTGCTCTTCACCGAAATTGCGATGCCGCTGCTGGTGCATGTCGCCGTCAACAACCCGGATGTAGCGGCTGCCCAGGAAGGCGGGGCGGCGTCGCCGGTGCACCACGTCCCGGCGAACCTGCGATGCACCCGCTACACGTCCCTCGGCGAGTCGTCGCTAGTCGCGCTGGATGCCTGTTTGCAGTACTACGCCCAAAGCGGACAGCTGCGCCGTCGTGGCGGTGGCCAACCATCTGCCGATTCAGCGCCAGCACCCGCACCACCATCAGCGTCAGTGTCAGCATCAGGGGGCGACGTGTCTCGTGTGGCGATCGACGACCTTGTGCGTGTGTTGCCGGCTCTTACGCGTGTGTCGCACAGCAGCGTGCACCCGCCGGTCCGCGCCGTTCCCTACCGTTGCCTGCTGTACATCTGCCAGCGCATCGAGGACGTGCTCGTGGTGCTGCGTGACATGCCGTCGCTGGCCAACGCGGCGGTGTCGTGCGTGTTGGACTACACCGCTGCGGCGTCTCAGTGGGAAGTCGCGGCGGCGGCTGAGTGGCTGACGGTGCTGGTGGACTTGCTGAGCGAGGCGGAGTGGACGACGGCCACCGTGGCGAACGAGAGACCACCGCCGACGGTGGACACTACTGTTGCTGGAGCAGACGGCGCCGAGGAAGACCTGAAGAGGCGGCAGCGACGCCGACACTTCTTCTTCTCCCCCGCTGAGCAGCTTCAAGAATACTTCCACTTTGACGACAGCCCACTCGCGCGCAAGCTGTTGACCAGCATAGCTGCGGCCCGTCGCAGCAACACAGGCAGCGCATACGCAATGTCCGCGCTGTTGCAGCTCGCTGTGCACCTTCAGACATACATTGATAACCGTCAGCGACTCCGTGATGCGCACAACAGGCAGCAATCGCAGAAGCAACCGAGCCCTTTGTCACCTCACGACAAGACATCGCGCCCGACCATGGAGGAGACAGCTACGCAGCCGTTGACGCCTGCTGGGTTGTCTTCCATCCCACAATGGATCTTGTTGCTGCAGAGTGCCGCGGCCGATAACACGCGTCTGACGCGCATCTGTGCGGCCTTCCAGCGATCACGCGACCGCCACAACTTGCAAAGGACAGAAGGAGAGGGTAGCGTCGAAGCAAGCCTGATGACGTCTTGCGCTCAAGGAAATGCAGCCGCACCGGAGGAGCAGCGCCAAGCAAGCGCAAGACCTGTTGTGAAGGATGCCTGGGTGCGTGCGCTGACCGCCTCCGAGCAGATCGCGCTCCAGTTCACGTTCACCGCAACGCTGTTCCGCGCACTCGACATGCTGCTGCGCCGAAACACGGCTGCCGCCTTGCTGTACGGGAATCAGTTCAGCAACGCATTGCTCAGCAGTGCTGTTGTCGCCGCTGTGTCGCTGCCCTCGCCGAGTGCCGTAGCGGCGCTGCTGTCCATGCGTTTCCACGCCTCTCGCGCCGCGTGGGAAAGGGACAGTGCGGTGTCCTCGTCATCCTCCTTTTCTTCGCCTGCGCTGCTTTTCGGTTACCAGGCCGCCATTCAGTGGGCCTGCTGTGTAGGGGCAAACTGGATGCGTCGTGCCTACCCTTGTTGCCGCAGCATCGCCAAGGGCAATGCCACACCGGTGTCGTGTGGAGGCGGATTACCGAGTCCGTGCAGCGCGGCGCTCGTGGAGGAGCTGAGCAGCGCTACCGTGGCCATTATGCGAGACACCACTACGACAGGCCTCTCCCAGCGCACGAGGTGTGAGGCAGCTGCGCTGCTTTCCGCCGTGGTTGAAGCGTGTCCTGCAGCTCACTTGCCCTTCCTCGAGTCATGCGGCGCTGACTTGTTTGCAGCCTCTACGGTCCTTCGTCGAACACCCTCTGTGAGCGGCCTGCAGTGCCGACTGCTACGCCGTCTCTGGAGTGCCGCGCGGTACGCCGCAAGCGCGGAACACAACTGGTTGCAAGTCAATTTGGACGCACTGCGGTCCACCGTGGACCGCATTAAGGAGAACAGCCTTGGGGTGCTGCATGGCGCTGATGGCCACCGTGACAGCTCCCCGCGCCGCGGCCGAAGTGCGCAACAGCGGAACCGGCAGCTCTCTGGCTCCCCCAAACCGCGCGATGCCGCAGGTATGGCGCACGATCTGCAAGCATTTCAGGTGTTGACGGCACTGCTGACGAGCCTGGTGGCGTGCGTTAGTAACGGCAAGAGTGCGGAAGTCTCTTCGGCGCAGTCGGCGGTGCTGTTTGAGCCATCGCAGCGCCAGACGTTGTGTGCCATCCTCTGCGATGCGCTGCGTGTTTCGCCGCTTCGTCATTGCATCTTGACAGCCCTGAAAGGGATGACAGAAACCACGGAAGGACGGCGCTGCCTGTTGACCGACATATCAAGCGCGGGGGATCCTTTGGGACGCACCCTGTTTGGGCGCGTTTTGGCCCTCTCGTTGCACCTTCCTTGCAGATGGGCAGGGCTGAACCACGCGAGCCGTCAACCCTCAGCTGCTGCTGCTGTCTCTCCCATTTCCACACAGCAACGTCGCCAACAACACACGCAACAGCGTTCACTGTCTCCCTCAGCGACCACCTCACCGCGATCTTCTCCAACGAGCGGTGGCGTGGTGTGCGGCGACGGCGTTGATGCTGACCCTGTAGTGGTTCTGGGCTGCGACATCTGCACCGCACTGCTAGGCCAAGAGCACGCGGAGGAGTTGGCTGCTGTGGATGAGGTCGGTGATCACTCTCCTTCAGACCTAACACCCTCAACAGGCTCGGCACCAGCAGCAACAGCAGCAGCCGTCGTGCCCATCTCGAGCTTCTCTGCTGCCTTCATGCGTCACCGTGGCTTGGAGTATCTGTCTAAGGGCATTGCGGAGTGTGACCAGCAGCAGCGCCGGCAAGGACGCTCTTTAACCGTGCCGCTGCACCTGCTGCGTCTTCTGGCTGCGCTGTCGCTGCAGGGCTCAGCGGTGAAGGATATTGTCAAGAGCGGAGATTTGTTCAGCGTTGTACTGGAGCTCGCCGGTGCTGCCTTTCCGCCGCACGCGATGGCCGCTACATTGGCGTTGCTGACCCTTCGTAATGTGTGCTTTGACAATGACCTGAAGACGACGTTGTGTCAAGACGCTCGCGTGCTTCTGACGCTCAAGGCCGCGGCCCTGAAGCTGACCTGTGTGAGTCAGCTTATCGAAGACACGCCGAGGCCAGCAGCGCTGCCTGGGAGCGGAAGCCCCAAGGGTGCCCCTGGCGGCAGCATCCCGTCCAGTCCCCCCGGCAATCGTCGAACACGGGTCGAGGTCACGTTGCGCGACGACGTTGTGGATCTAGAGAACCAAACGGTTGTTGCGTGGGCAACACAGATGTGCATGTATGCTCGGGCGCGGAACCGTGACAACGTGGCGAGAGCAACACCTGTGCAGCTCGACGCTGCGCCTGTCAAGTCGGAAAACAACGCAGGCACAGCGGCAGCGAAGATGGGTGCGAAGCAGAACAGCAGTGCGTCCTTGACACCCGGCCGGCGAGCCGCTTTTGGGGATATCACCAATGCTGCTACTCATTCTGTTTCGGAAGTGTCTGCACTGAGCGACGAGTTGAATGACGGTGAGAGAGGTCTAATGAAAGAGACGGCTGTCGATGCGGAAGCAGCGCGGCGGCAGTATCTGGCGGCCACGGCCCTTGCTTCCCTTTGGTTTGACAATCAACGCGGCAAAGCTGCTATCGCAGAGGTGCTCTCCGTGGCACCGTCTTGTGACAGGGAGGAAATGCACACACTTGCCCGTGTTTCTCACTAGCGGCGCCGCGGAAGGTGTGCCGTCTTCTTCTTTGTTTTGTTGTCTGTGGTGGCAGCTTCGGCAGACCGCCTTCGTTGGTAGATGTTTTTTTTCGTGTTTTTGCTTACCAAAGGGGGTTTCCCCTTTTTATAGAGTTCTGTCACCATTATCGGAGATCTTCTCCACGCAGAATCAGAAGACAAAAAACCTTAATAAACAATTTGCGCCTTCCCCTCAACCGTAAGTTGTGGGCTAAGGTAACATCTTTCGCCAAGAAACGTTACTGTTCACCTTTCCTTTTATTCATCAGCGAAGGACGGCTTGACGGGTGTTGAGCGTTTCTTTCGTGTTAAAGGGAAAATGTGGAAAACCGAGATCCCTTCTTGTCTTGTTAGAAAACGACAGTGGTCATGCCATTGACTGTACTGCAATAATGTGTTGTTTTCTTCGTTCTACTTTAGCCTCCTGTTCACACCGCACCTTGTTTATCAAAGCTCTTCTTAAGGCCGTACGTATTCTTTTGTTGTCTTTTCTGTTTTTTTCTTCGTTGGCTGAAACCAACTTGTCCGTTACTTCGACAGCCGAGCCAAAGCACTTCAAAATCGTTTGCGCCGCGCACAGAACCCTGCGCGCTTGAGTCCCTATCTTCGTCAATATTTGTGCCTTTTCGCGTCTTGTTCGCGTAACCGCGTTGCCATTGATTACACGGATTCGCTTCTCTTTCTGTGCATTCGCCCTGTTCACGCTATACGCTTGCACTGCGCCTTCTCTTTCTTTCTCTCTCTCCTTCTACAGTAGTCGTTTCAAACAAGCTCGCGCTTGCTGCCGCTGAAGAAGAAATCTGCGGGGGTTGCAACCTGCTGCTCACCGCTACTGCTGCAGGGTCGCGTGTGTGTGTGTGTGTGTGCGTGTGATTAACTGAGGCTTCCTCCCCTCTCTCCTCCTCCCCCTTTCGTTTACAAAATGGACGTCAGTCGTCAAAACTCGACGATGGCGCTGCTGCGCCGGCTCATGCCGATCGCCGACCCGAGTGTGCCAGGTTACGTACCGGACCATTTTGTCCAGCTGTGCGACGGCATCAGCCTTTACGCCGCTCTGCGCATTGTCGCGCCGAGTATGTTTCCCCCCACCACCATCACCGCCGTCACAGACGACGACGGCGAGGAGTCGACGGCGATGCTCTCCTTAACGAGCAGGGCCTTCGAAGCGGACCCGCAGATGCGCAAGGCAAACCTGTCGGTGTTGCTGCGACGCATCGCCCAGTACGCGCGGGACGACATGGAGCCGTCATCCACTGCTCTCTCGATTACGGACGGACTCGACGCCGCCTCCTTGGCTGAACTCGTCGGCGACGGCTCCGAGGGCGTCGTGGCGGCCGCCCCGGTTTCCGCGCCGTTGATGCAGCTGGCTGGTGCCGCCGTCACCCTCGTCGTGCTGAGCGGCGTCCAAACGGTCCTGGCAGAGGTGAAGTCGCTTCCGCGGCAGGATCAGGTAGTGCTGTCAAATTGGGTGCGCGAGCGCATGGGCGTCTATGGCCTCAAGCCGCGTCGCCACGGCGCGCCACCCACAGGTGGGGCCATCGTCGGCAACAGCGGTTCTGCGAACGCGGCGGGTAGTCCCGTAGCGTCGTCGCCTACCGCAGGCCATGGATCGCCTCTGCGAGCTGCCCCCGCGCCAGCACCGTCCGATGCTTTTCCGAATGGCGGCGTGCCTGCGAGCAACAGCGCGCAGCCCATTCCCACCACCCGCCTGTCGTCTGGCGAGGCGGAGGATGAAGGCTACTACCGCAACGCCACTTACCAGCTGCGCAACGAGCTCACCGAGATGAAGGCGCGGCTGGCCGCACTGCAGGACCAGTGCCGCGTTGCGACGGAGGACAAGGATACGGCTGAAAAGAAGTATCGCCTCCTGCTGGGTGAACAGGCAAAGGCGTCGACGATGGTAGCCGCCACAAGAGCAGCTGTTACCTCGGCAGCAACGGAAGGTGGTGACGGTGGCGGCAGCAGCGGCGGCGGCGAAAAGCAGCAGCAGCTTTTGGCACTGTGGCAGGAGCGCTGCAACAAGAAGGACGAAACGATCGCGATGCTGGCGGCGCGAGTGGAGGAGCAAACGGCGCAGGTGACGGCTTTGAAGGACGCCGCATCGGCGCACGAGGTGGCTCTGCAGGCGTTGCGGCGCCGGCTCAAGACAGCGGAGGAAGGCGTGATGGTGCGGTCTAACGAGAAGCGAGACGCTGAAGAAAAGCTGACGGTCGCCGAGGACAAGCTCGCTGCGCAGCTTAAGGCACGTCTGGAGCTGGAAAATCAGTTGGAGGAGCTGAACTCGCGTGTGCTGGTGCTGACCGTGGAGCAGGACCGCCTGCGTGGGGTGGGCAACAACGACGACAACCCAGCGATGAACACCTCCTTCGCCTCCAACGGATCCGTCGACCGCGTCATGTCACTGGAGAACGAGTTGGATGAGGTGCGTCAGCAGCGGGACGGCCTTCAGCGACAAGTCGGGGTCCTCCAGCGGCAGGTGGCGGCGATGCCGGCACCCGTGGCGGACGTGTCCACCGCCAACGACACCTGGAGAGCCCAGTTGCGGCAGGTCGAGCGAGAGCGGGAGGATCTGCGCCTGCAGCTCACCACCGCGCTGGAGCGCAACGGTGACTTGCAACAGCAACTCGCCGCGAGTGCGGCCGCCGCTGCCACCGCTGCCGTGGTGAACCTCGGCCTGAACGCCAGTCGTGCCAGCAACGGAGAAGGCGTCAAGGACACGAATGATGGCGGTGGTGATGTGGCGAATGGCGGCGAGCTGAACACGAGTTCCCTCAACGTTGACTCGCCGCGGCGACGGACGAACAACGGCAGCATCAGCGGCAAAACCCGCGACGCCGCGCGACGCGAGCAGGTGATTCTCTCCTCCCTGCTACTTCAGTACGGCTATCGCAATTTGCTGCTGCAGCAACACGAGACGCTGCTTCACAAGGACAATGCGGAAGCTGAGGTGGCGCGTCAGCATCAGATTGAGGAGCACCTTGACATTGCGCGCCAAGCCCCCTTTTCGCTGTTGACGAAGCAGAGGCGCGATGTGGAACAGGGGCTGTTAGAGTCCGTTTTGCATGGGGCAAAGCTGCGCATGATGCGTGTGGAGCAGTGATGTATTCTTCTCGAAATCACGGACACACATGCGAAAAAGAAGAACACTTACGAACATACAGTTTGGCGAGTAGATTAGTGTTCAGACGGATACTATCATGTACGGTTTCTTTTTTTAATCTTTCTTCCGCTGCGTTATCTTCGCTTTTCATTTTGAATTATTCTACTAGCGCTCTACTGAGATCAATCTGGTCTTGTGAAGTACGGACAAACAAGGAAGGATAGACTACATGCTTGAAATGGGATTGCAGCACGGGCGGAGACAAATGCCACTTTGGCGAGTACAAGTGCTGTTCTGATTGTGGACGCCTCCCCTTTCCGTGGCGCTCCTTGCGCATGACGGTGCCGGGTTTTTTTTTGTGGTTCCTTTGTCTTGTGCATGCCCCAACTGCTGTCTCTCATTGACGCGATCGTGGTTTCTTCTGTTCCAATTAGTCCCTTTCTCTTTCTTTCCGTTTTCTCATCGGTACCCCCCCCCCCCCCCCCCCCCCCCCCCCCCCCCCCCCCGCCCCGCACACCTGCCGCTGAAGGTATTCCGGCACACTGTCTTCAAAGCACGGTAGGTGGAGCTTCATGTGTAGCTGTGCTGAGTTTTCTATCCGTTGCGGAGGCTAAACGAGTGAAGGTGCTTTTAGATCATACTTGAAGCCTATATATATATATATATTTCCTTCTGACGCTGTTGGACGTATCACTCGAGTTCTGTGAGCTTGCTGCAGGTCTGCGGTTCATCTCTTGTCAGTTGGGTCCCTCTGCTACAACAACGCCAACACCAGTCCCAAACACATTCTTTCTTTGATCAGCTTTTGGTGTTCGTACTTGCTGTTTTTTCTTCTATTTACGCTGTGTATTTTGTGCTCCACCTATCATTCTCGCTGAGTGAAAAATGAGGAAACCAGCGGATGCCGTCAGTGAGGCTGACAGCGTCACCGTGAACGATGCGAGCTCTTCGCCGCACGTGCCCTCCGCGTCAAGTCCTCAGGACGCTGTCCAGCCTAGTCTCGCCGCGTCCCTGCAGAGGGATACCGCGCAATCCACCGAGGTTACGCGCAGTCACAGCAACGCCGGATCACACGACACGGTGGAGAAGGCGCGTGACGGACGCGGTCATCATACATCTACAGAAAACGCCGCTGAGGCAGGGGAGGAGCGACAAGATGAGAAAGACTACAGCTACTCGAGCTACTACAGCTACGACAGCGACGATGAAGAAGAGGACGAAGACTCAGACGCGTTGAACAGCAGCCACGGAGGCTCACCGGCGCCGGGTTCTCCGCCACCACAGGAGGATCTCCTACACTTTCTCAGTTTTACGCTAGAGGACGCAGCCCTGAAGGATCATCGCTTCATGACAATTGAGGCTTTCCGTCAGGTGCTGCTGATCGGCACCAATCAAGGCGCTGTCGCAGTGGTGGATGCTGCAACAGGAAGGTTGAAGGACCTCTTGTTCAACCACCGCGAGCCCATCAGCGACGTGGATTGCACTGTGAACGAGTTGTACGTGGCGTCGTCGGACAAGGCCGGCTACGTCTCCGTGCAGAGCCGACGAGACGCGAAAGACGTCTGGATCTCCCAGCTGGGCATCCCCATCGAGTCCGTAGCCTTGCATCCCCTGTATCACAGGCTCGACAGTTGCCCGATGGTGTGCGGAGGAGGCACCAAAGTGCTGCTGCTGACCAAAGGGATGCTGTGGAGCAACAGCCGACGGGTGACGACGTTGCAGGAAAACCGCGGCCGCATCCATCGCGTTCGCTGGTGCCATCGAGCCTCCATCGAGATCGTGGCGTGGCTGTCGGATCAGGAAATTACGTTGTACGACATTAAAAATGAAAACGTGGTGCGTCGCGTCGCGCTGCCCGACGACATGGCGCAGAACGCGCTGTACCCTCCGACGTTGCGCTGGGAAAGAGCCTCCCCGACGGCGGGCGGCGGCAACGACAGCGTGAGCGAGGGCGGCAGCAGCAGTGCCGTGTTGTTGTGCGGGTGGGGGGACATGGTGCAGGAGATCCGCGTAGCCTCGCGCACGAGTCGCACGAACGAAAGCGGCGCGACAGCAGCGAATATCAGCAGTGCGCTTCAGATACCAACAACGGCTGCATTTCTGGCTGCACCGTTTCAGCAACGCACCTCGGTGACCCGGGAAAACGCTGCTGCCTCTTCGACGAAGAGTTCATCACCGCCTTCCGTTGCTGCTGCCACCGCTGCCGCTTTGGCGCCCGCCCCCACGAGAAGCAGCACCCCATACTTAATAGAATTGCACACGGCGACGCCGCTCCGACCAGGCCGCACGCCCTTTCCCTACCGAGTGTGTGGCATTGCCCCGTACGGGCCACAGCGGTACGTCGTGTTAGCCAGCATCGTCGACCCGCACGCCGAGGGCGTCATGAAGGACTTGGAGGTGCGTGTGGTGGAGCGGAGTTCGCTGCTGGATGTATACCGCGGCCGCATGCCCGTCCGCTTCATTCACCCCCTTCAGCTGCGCCTCACCTACCTCGATCCGACACCGTCGCAGAGTGCGGCGGCGAACGCGGCCATCAGCAGTGGACCTGCGGTCTCGCTCGACCCGCTCTGGCCGTCGCTGCTCACGCAATTCTTTATCCTCTCCGTGGACGCAATTGTGAAGGCGACGCCGGCCGACGTCGACGACCACGTGGAGTTCCTTCTGCGCTCTGGTCAATTTGAGAAGGCCTACGCCTACGCCGCCCTCCACGCTCGCCAGATTCGCCGGCACGTCTTGCAGCAAGTCGGCCATCAGTGGCTGCTGCACCTGTTTGAAAGCCGCGGCGAGGACCCGAGGGCGATCTTGCGGATTATCGAGCTGCTGCCGGAGCTCGTGCCGGACTACGACAGCCTGGCGTGGGAGCAGTGGATCTACCGCCTCGACACGTGCGGGGATTCGTGGCGTTTGGTTGCCCTGCTGCCAGGGCGCGGAGCCGCGTCTGCGGTGTACAATGTTGACGACGCGACCACTGCCGCCGCTGCTGCGCTGGCGCCCGCTTCCCCGCTTCAGCCCGCGGCGGCGAAAACGGTCCAGGTCCCGATTAAACGTGAGTACTACGACTTGGTGCTGCTGCGCTGTCTGCGCCACGACGCCAATCTCTTCTACGCAGCCCTGCACAAGTTTGACACGCTATTTACGGTCTCCGTCGTGCTGAAGGCGACGGAGGTGGCGTATCGGGAGCACTGTAGTTCGCACGCGTGGTGGGCCGTCGATGAGGACGAGAAAGAAAGCGAGAAAGAGGGTGGAGAGCTTGAGGCGGCGGGGGCAGCGGCTGCGGTTGACGGTGCGTCACCTGTGTCTCCACCCACGTCGCCCTCCGCCAAAATTGCAAAGAAGGAGACGTGTGGAAATAGTGATGGGACGAGCACTGCTGTGATGAACCGCACCGCTCGCTGGTCCCTCGCCGCGAGCTACAGCTACCTGCTGCGCTGCGCAGGCCGCTTTGAGGAGGCGATGCAGATCCTCATGCATCTGCCGTCGTCCCCACGCAGCGACAAGGAGCTGTTTGGGCTGATCCGCGGCGAGCAGTTGTTCCGCAAAACCCTGCAGCTGCTACCGGAGTTACTGCAGCGACGCGAGCACGGCACATTGGAGTTGTTGATGCAGCACGTTGCGCCGCCGTCCTCTCGGCATGCCACTCTTCATCAACTGATGCCAGACGACGCCGCAGCCGCCTCCCCATCGCCGCCTCCCTCACCGATTTCCCCCGTACAACACTTGGAGCTCTCCCAGTACGGCTCCGCGGAGGACCCACTGAACGCCGAGGCGGTGGTCGAGCGACTCGAAAGCAGTGACCGCCTGCACCTGCTGCGGTACCTGGATCTGGTGAAGGAGGTGCACCCGAAGAGTTTCACGGCCGTCGCCAAGCGGCACGCGCAGCTGGTGGCAACGCTCTACATCGACTACGACCGCCCAAGCCTCTTGCCGTTCCTGAAGCAGATGTCCATGTACTTGGAGCGCATCCGCGAACTGCACGCCCTGTGTCACAAGAACAACTTCGTCGAGGAAGAGATCTTCCTTCTTTTCCGCATGGGTCGTGAGGAAGAGGCGCTGCGCATCCTCATTGAGAAGATGCACGACATCCATCGTGCCTTGGAGTTTGTCGTCTCTATCCCCGATCGAGAGGAGCAGGCCGCACTGTTTGTGCGCTTGGTGGACTACACGGTGAGCTACAACGCCAGTCTACCGTGTCGGCATAAACGGCACGACGACGAGGACAACGAGGACGTTGAGGACGGCTACGATGCGGCGGTGGCGAGCGGGGGCATTCGCTACGTGCTGCACCTCACGCAGCCCGGGGAGACGTACGCGATCATTGCGCAGGCCTATCACGTTTCCGTGGACGATCTCCGCAAGGCGAACGGCACGTCTACGCCGGACACGCGTGCCGGCAGCGTCTCCCCTCCCCCAAAGAGCAGTCCGAGAGGCGTCTACGCACTGCCTGACGGAGGTGCAATCGGCGGGTTTCCTGTGAAGTCAGCCGCGACAGCCACTGCACCATCACCACCGTCGCGGTGCGTCGTTCCCCTCAACCTATTTGGGTCTTTTCTGAATGCGCTGGCAGACCCGCAGTTCAGCGAGCACCCCGCACTAGACGTGCGCCTTGTCCTCAAGCGGCTGCCCAGCGACGAGCCGATCCCGCACGCTGGGGCAAGCATTGCGGCAATTGCGCACACCATGGCGGAGGAAACCGGCTTCTTGTCGACCGTCTCCGAGGTGGGTGAGAGGGACTTGATGGGGTACTACGCACGGCTGCTGAAGCGACGCACGGCCGCCATCGTGATCGGACATGGCGCGAGCCGTAATGATAGCCAAGAGAGGAAAAAGGCGACGAACACGCATAGGGGCCGTAACACGGCAGCGAAAGCAGCAGCCAGTTCTGCGGCTCCAGTTGCTGCGAAAAATCCGTCAGTAGGGGCAGTGCACCGCTGCGCCGCCTGTCACCAGCTGGTCACGCAGCAGGTGGTGGTGTTTGGATGCCAGCACATGTATCATCCCCGGTGTGTGTCGCAGTACATGAAGGAGTCCGCGCATGACGCGGGGTTGCCGAGAGAGTCGCCGACAACGCCCGAAGAAGCAGAGGAAGCGCTTCGCAAGCGCGCGGCGTACTGCCGCAGTTGCCGCCAACAGACCGGTGAGCAGAACTAAGGAGCCCAGTGTTTCTTGTGTATGACTTCATGAGCAATTCTGTTCCCCTGCGTATTTGTTCCTCTAAAAAGAGAGCCCTACGTCCTTTTTTTTATATACACAGATGCCCACTGTTCATTATTGGCTACGAGAAGCGTGTGCTTGTGCTGTCCGAGAGAAGGATAACAAGATAGATGCTGCATTGAAGAACAAACACATCGTGGAGACGGAGTCATGCGCCGTTATGCGTGTGTTTCTCCGCTCTGAAACACGCCTACGAAGGTATAACTCAATAGCTTCATGCACCGGCTTCATGCATGGCGCTCCCGTAGTTCCTCTTTTTTTAAACGTGATCCTTGAACCGTCTTCTCCTCTGTCGTATTCCGTCGATAGGTCCACGTTTCTTCTCTGCCCTCTTCCTCAACTCCGCTCTCCTTCTCAAAAGCACAAAGTGATAGCTGCATCAACGATATCTTTGTTTTTTTTTTGTTGTTTTGCTTGGTTCGCTGAAGATGCGGCGCAGCGTGATACGCAACCGGAAGGAGTTCCTCGAGCGAAAGCAGCACGAGCGGGTACACGAGGCCATCCACGCCCGCAAAGAGCAGTTCCGCTCTGCTCTCGAGTCCGCCACTCCCCTCCCTGGTCACCTTAAAAAGGACGCGGTGGCGTTGAAGAAGTTCACTGAGCTAGACGACGCACAAACCCGCGATGTGACCACCACCATTGATGACGAGTACGCAAAGGCGGGCAAGGAGGACCCGCACGTGCTGGTGACGACCTCGCGGAACAGCTCACAGAAGTTGCTCGAATTTGCCAAAGAGGTTCGTCTCGTCGTGCCGAATGCCGTCCGCATGAACCGCGGTAACCTCAGCGTGCACCAGCTGATGGACGCTGCACGCAAGGAGAACTACACGGATGTGATCGTCCTTCAGGAGTCGCAGGGTGTACCGGATAGTCTCATTGTGTCGCATTTACCGCTGGGTCCCACGGTCACCTTCACGATCCACAACCTCGTCTCACGGCACGATATTGATGGCGTGGGCACCATGTCGGAGCAGTACCCGCACCTGATATTTGAGAATTTCACCACAAAGCTCGGCCTGCGCGTGAAGGATGTGCTGCGGTACCTCTTCCCGGTGCCGAAGGCAGACGCAACCCGTGTGCTGACTTTCGATAACGACAACGATTTTATTAGCTTTCGCCACCACACCTTTAAGCGCGAAAAAGGGAAAAAGCAGGTGGAGCTGACCGAGGTGGGACCGCGGTTTGAGCTCACCCCCTACCGCGTCATGTTGGGGACGCTCGAGATGGATGACGCCGAGACGGAGTGGGTGCTACAGCCGTACATGAACACGGCGAAGAAGCGCCGTCTGATGTAGTGGCTGCGTCATTTGGCTAATGAATCGGTTATTCGAATGGTCTCAAAGCATCCTCGTGAACTTTGCCTGCCGTTTTTGAGTTTCCGCGGATATGCTCTATTCGTGGTGTTGGCGTTGGTTTTCTTGTTTGTTTGCGTGTCGAGTTTTGGTAACGGTGTTTGACCAACCCGCTCTTTTCCTCTTGTATAATTTAAATTCGCTTAATTGCTGTTAGACGGGTTGTGACCAAGCTCACAAGCGCGTACGCCCTCACCTCGGCACGGCGTAACTCGCTCAGTGGAACCTTTTTCTTTTGTTCGTCCACAACTACGTGAAATGTGAGCGCGGAGCTGCCCGATTGATGGACACTCTAAAGAGCACCATAAAAGTCTAAGAAAGCAAAACAAAATGAGCTCGGTTCTCTCATTGAGGCGATACGCTCCCTTTTTTTGGCTTTAAGGTCCGAGGCCACATTTTGCACTGTCGATCATGCAAGCTTGCCTGCGAATGTTACGAGACGTCTCACGAACACCTTTTTGCCGGGCCAGCGAGACAGCTGCGCGCTGAGAGGTAATTAAGTTTTGTTGTGTGTCGAGGAACGTCGAAGGAGTTTTCTTTCTGAACTTTGCCACGCTGCGGAGCCCACCAGCGACGTTCATGCTACCTCCACATCTTTTGACATTTTCCTTCTTGCTTTTGGTTTTGTGTCCTTTCCTCTGTATCTTACGATGTCACCGCAGACACACACACACTCCCTCACCAGCGTCGTGCATGCTTTTGCTCTTTCACTCTTTTGACAGATGAGCAAAGATGTGGCCGTACGTTACCAGAATACGACACCCGTCAGCACACACGTGGCGTTTTGTGAGATGCTGCAGAGGCTCAGCGCAAACCCAACATCGTGGCTTGCAAAGGACTTGGTCGACGAGCGATCGAGACATTGCCGTGCGCAGACCGCCCCGCTGCGAAACGCTTCTCAGAAACCCTTCCCGACTGCAGCCACAGAGCGAGAGGCAGCCCCGTTACGTCGTTTGCCGGGGCGGACACCGAGCACGAGCGGCGAAACAGTTGCTGAGTGCGAGGAACTGAAGTCCTTTTACTTTCAAGTGGGAAAAGAAACCGTGACAGCGTTTGCGGGTCGACTGCTCTATCAAAACTTGCTGAGATGCCACCACGAAGAAGCAACAGCCGAGCAGACCAAGGGCGTAGCTCCGGGCTCCTTCTCTACATCCGATCGGCAGTCCATGCTGCGACAGGGAATGCGCACGTTTTTGGAGACGGTTGCACGTCAGGAGTCCGATCTACGGAAACTCGCCGCCACTTGTCAAGCGCATCAGCGGCACTGCTCCACGAAACTGTTGCCGGAAGTAAAGAAGTTTTCCGCGTTACCGCAGGTACCGCTGCAGAAATGGGCAGGTGCGCACCGCTACAACAATTGGTTTGTCAAGGTTGCTGCGCCGTCCTTCGATGAAGATGGGAGGCAAAGCAGGACCACGACAATCGATAAACGTGCTATTAATGCGCGTGTGCCGCGGGCTTCTCTCACAGCCGCCGTTGCACCTTCCGCGACGGCGCTACCGAAGCTTCTCGTGATGCCGAGCGACGTGGAGGCGGAGCTTCTCAAGTACTGGAAGCTGCACGAGGAGGCGGCGGCGCGGTCACGGTTGGAGGCGCTGCGGAGCCACGACGCCGAGGCATTTGCGGCACACGTCAGCCTTCTCAAAGTCTCTGCCTTGCTTGAAATTATGGAGAAGACAGAGGGCTTCATGCGACGCATCGGCATGCGCCTCGAATCGCAGGCAGTGGGCACACCGCATCCGCACGCCACGCCGAGCGACAAGGACGGTGCCACGCGTACGCTTCACGCCGCAGCACCTGCCGGGCGGCGAGGCGACAGCGACTACGCGCGTTTCCGGGCCTACGTGGCTTCGACGAAGACCGAGTTCAAACTGATCCACCGCATCGACACCTTCGTGCCATCACAACCAACGGAGCTGCAGGCAACGCTGCTGCCGCACCAAATGGACGGCCTGCGCTTTCTCGCGTCGCTGCATGCAAACCACATCAACGGCATTCTCGCCGATGAGATGGGGGTGGGCAAAACAATCCAGACGCTTGCCTTCCTCTTGTATTTGAAGGAAAAGCGAAGAGCTGCCGATGCAGCAATGGTGCTGAGAGGAGCGGATGCGCAGACCGACGTCCGACGTCCTCATCTCGTTCTTGCACCCTTGTCGGTGATCCGTGAATGGCGGGAGGCGTGCGAGCAGTTTGTGGCCCCCAGTTTTCGTGTGGGCGTTTTCCAGGAGCTCGACGATGCGGCGCACGACGCTCCCGCCTACGATTTGATTCTGATGCCGGTGCACGCCGTTCGCTACGCGGGGGCAGAGGCGGTACGTGTGCAGTGGGACTACATCGTCGTGGACGAGGCACACAAGGCCATGGCAAACCTGAAGACAGTCACCGCACAGGCTATTCTGGCGCTGCCGTGTGCGCGGCGACTCGTCCTGACCGGCACTCCTCTAAGCAGCGACCTGCAGGAGTTGTGGTCGCTGCTGCATTTTCTAAATCCGAGCGTCTTCTCTGACAACGACGCTTTTGAGGAGGTCTTCCGCCGTCCTTTTCAGGTGTATGAGGCGAGTGAGATGGAGCTGACGGAGGAGGAGCGCGGGCTGCTGGTGCTGCGGCTGCATCAGGTGCTGCGGCCCTTTCTTCTCCGCCGCACCAAAGCGGACGTTGACGCTTCGCTACGCATCACGTTTCATCGGGTGCTGTGCCCGCTGTCGACGATGCAGCAACGGCTTTTGGGCTTGCTTCGGCAGCAAAGACGCACCCCAGCCGTACTGCAAGCTCGCCTCGGCAGCGATGCGGAGGACGAGGAGCCGGACAGCGACGCGGCAGACAATCCTTCCGTCGCGGGCTTGTCGGCAGCCGCATGCGATGGTGCGACGCCTGCGGCCTATCCGTACCCTCAACAAAGTGTGTGCATAATGACTGAACTCAGCAAATTGGTCACGCGCTACTTACCCAATCTTGCGGCAGTCAACACATCAGAAACCAAGCGGAACAGCGTGCAGGCAGACAAAGGCCTTGGCCTCAGCAGTGCAAACATCTCCGAGTGCGCCGCTCAGCAAGTGTGCAACCACGCCTTCTTACTACCGTTTTTCCCCGAGGTTCTGCAACGGCATGGCTTTGATGACGCGACACGGGAAGGCTTTCCCGATGCAGACATCCACAGCGGAGCTGCCATCATGACGCTGGCGTGCAGTGGCAAGTTTATCGTGCTTCACCTCCTGCTCTCGCGCCTCTTTGTGGCGGGTTGCAAGTTGGTGCTCTTCACGCACTGGCTGAGCTGCGTGGACCTCATTGTGGATTACCTTCACAGCCGGGGCTGGATGCAACACATGGAGGTGCTGACCGGTGGAAGCAGCGAGGCGGAGCGGAAGGCCAGCGTGCGTCGCTTTCAGAACGACCCTACCTGTCTGTTCTTCGTACTGTCTATCAAGGCGGGCGGCTGTGGGATCAACCTGCAGGCAGCACACGTCGTCGTGCTGCTCGATCGCGACTACACGGCGACGAACGAGGATCAGGCGCTGGCGCGGGTGTACCGAATTGGGCAGCGCCACACCGTGCGTGCGTTGTACTTCTCCACCGATGACGTCAGCGAGCACCGCGTGACGCGGCGGGCACAAGACAAAAACCGACCTCGGCAGGCCATCATTGACGGCGGTGTGTACCAAGTGACGGAGCCGGTCGAGACCACGGCAGCAACAACGGAGGACAGCAACACCAGCGTACTCGTGAGCGACGGTGTGAATGAGAACACCGCACACGACATACACACGGCACGTTTGTGGAGCTGCGCGTCGGCGGCGCGATGCTCCGAAAACGGTGCGTGTCTGACAGAGATACCTTCACGAGCAGGCATGAACTCTACCGGTGTCGCCTGTGTATCGCCGACGCGAGAGTTCTGGACCGCGCTGCGGCAGCTCGTGTCCGCATTCGACGACTTGATTCTCACAGATGACGAACGAATGGAAAACTCAGACGTGGCGACGATGGAAGGGGTCGAAAACGTTCCTGCTGCACCGTGCTCTTCTCCCTCTTCAGCGGACGGGAGCGCATCGGTGATGCGTCGTTTGCGTTACACGCTTCCACCAGAGAGTGTCGAAGAGCTGGAACGACAAGTGGAGCGCCACGACGCAGCCCAGAGCAGCACTTTCTCCTCCTCTACCCAATTGCCACCGTCGTCGCCTAGCGCGCACTCCGCCGCTGCTTTAGCACAGCATGAGGAGCTTGATGACGCTGGCTCCTGCAGAAAGAACGTGACCCACCCAACAGAAAAAACAGTGGACGACGAGAGTGAAGCTGGATGTGCTTTGCCTCATGTTGCCGCTGCTGTGCCGACAACGGTCAAGACCCCAACAGACCCGCTACGCCATCCTGCGCTCTTCTGGCTTGAGTTTGCCTATCTACTGCACCTCGCGTGTGAAGGTCCAACGATCCTTTCGGCGGCCTTGAAGACGGCGGAGAGGAATGATGATCAGAGAGACGATCCTGTGGCACAGTTGAAGCGGCGACAGCGCCGCGACCGGCGGGCGGCAAAACGAATTCGACTAGCCACCGTAGATGTGCCTGACGCCTTCCGTGAACAGTGCTGGGAGGACGGTCTTGAAGATGAAACGGAGATTGCCGCCCGCTACGTGGATCGGCTGGACGCACGAGCAGGTGGTAAAAAGAAGAAGTGCACGACGACCACTGCGTGAGAAGTCTCAACAGAGACATCGCGGAGTAAGAGTGGCTGCCGTGCAAGTCCTTCACCCTCTTTGACTTTCATTTCTCGATAGGCGATCGCTTCTCAGGTTTTTGTTTTTCCTTCTTTTCGGCCACCCTTAAAAAGGCTGTTGACTTTTCTTTTTGTTTTTAACTGCTACGTAAACTGTCTGCTGTTTCACACCGCACTTCTCAACAACAACAACAACCTTCACCAAAAATAATTGTTTTAGGCCGATGGTATTGACCAATGCGGAATAGACTCAGGTTGGAGCCTCGGAAGGCCTTTCAGGCGTTGTCAATGGACCGGGCTGCTGATGCGGGCGACATAGCGCGCCTAAATTTCGAAGATGTATTATGGTGGGCTTTGAGGCAATGTCTCAACGCGTTCTCGCATCGCTTCCCCCACTTCTTCCCTTTCGTGCTCTTCTGGGTATTTTTTTTTCTTTGTCCCCCCCCCCCACACATCTACGTTCAAAGGTCTACACATTGTATCTTATTACTTCTGTAGTTGCTTCACGCGTTTGGGTTTCTCCCCATCAACGCTGCCTGGAAAGATACTCCGAGTACGCACACGATTGCCAGCGGGAAGCGAGATCTTCATTTGGCAACTTAATTTTTTGCATTGCTGTCAGTGGCGTTCTGCTTGACAGACATTTTTTATATTCTTCTTTATCGTCCCGCTTGCTTCTCGGGATTCGTCATTCTTTTCACGTTGAGCGTTGCTGCAAAGACGTCTGTGGCTCGCCTGTTGTGTTGCTGCAGAAGGATCGAACTCGTGTTTTTTCTCTTCTCCCCTGTTGCTGCTCACGTGGAGCTGCGTTGTTGTCCTCACAAAAAACGCCTCCAATTTGCGAGCCATTCGCTCACACCCCCGTTGGCGGAATAGCGTGAAAATAGAGAGTAGAAGCTACTCCAACTCCCGTCTCTTCAGCGGAGTGAACAACTGTGCACCAGGTGAACGTTGCACGTTGACGCCTTGGGTTTTTCTCGTCGCTACGATGGAGGTGTCCTGTCACGGTACCAGCCTACGTCAACGGAGACCGTACCACCATCCCAAGCGGAAAGAGTGTGTGAGCGAGAAAAGCAAAGAAAGATAACTCATCTCTTTTTTGTTTTCAGACATGCCGCCGAAGGGGGGAAAGACGTACGCAGGAAAGCGAAATGAGGACACACAGCGCCTCCTTGGCGACGCGCGCGTGACGGCGCCAGCCACCACGGCCGGAACACTGGACCGTCGACCGCACCACTTAGTATCGCGTTTGCACCCACCGTGGAATGCGCCTGCGGGTCCTGGCACTACATCCGGCGGAGGTAGTACTAGTGACAACAACGGAGGTCACCACCCGCCTCTGCACGCTGGTGGTGCCGGCGCGACTGCAGGAAGAAACGCAGGGGCATCTGCAACAGCGTCAAACAAGCCGGCGGTGACGGCGCGTGGTCGGGCCGCGCTCCCCACACGCCTCGCCGGCCGAATTGCTGGTGCGCCGCAAGAGGAGCGCAAGAATTGTGTTGCTTCGTCGAACACGGCCCGTGGAACGGCTGTCGGCAAGCGCAACGCCGTCCCTATAACGGCAGGTCAGAAGCGTTCCCGGTCGCCGTCGGCCTCAAATCCGATCAAAGTCGATGCAAAGGACTCTGTTGAGGAAAAGGGAGAAGACGCTGCTGAGTCGAATACGAAGGACGTGTTAGCTGGAACATCGTCGCAGACCTCCTCCATCTCACCTTCTCCGCTGCCGATGGTGGCCGAGAGCAAGGTGTGGCACGGTGGCGTTGGCGATGGCAGCAGCAGCGGCGGCAGCAACAGTGCCGCGCAAATGAAGAGTGCTACGGAGCACCAACAAACTTCATCTGCTGAAACGCACGCCACATTCGACCCGGCTCGTGTCACCGCAACGACGATGACAACAACACCCAACAGTACAGTTTTAACAGCGAACATAGAGAGCAACTCTGTCTCCCCGCAGAAGCTGCCGCCACAAAACCCCACCGCCTCCGTGGCAGCCAGTAAAATGGCTTTCAGAGACACGGTCGACGATGGCGGTGATATCGATGACGGAGTGGTGTGGTCCTCGCAGGGCGCGGCAGCCACACAAAACGCGGCGGAGCCGGATAGCATTTCGCCTCTGCCACATCGCATGCCGGAGACGCACGTACTGGGTGAGTTGCCCGATCGCGCCTCCGTCACGCCTGCGCGTCCGACACGTGCGGCAGCGATGGCGGCTATTCACGCACCGTCGGAGAAAGAAGCGCCACAGCAGATGAGAGCTTTCGTGACGGAGGAAGCTGAGGAAGATGAGGAGAGCGAATTATTGGGCGAACTCTTTAATTCCAACGATGTCGCCGCACACGCTGCCTACCGAGAGACAAACCTGAGCAAGAGGATCCAGCAGATTATCGGAGAGGAAACGGAGAATCAGATCGCCAGCACCGGTCCTGCAACGCCATCCCTGCTCCCTTCGCATGAAGGAGTCTCTCCCGTGCAGTGCGACCGCTCGCCTGGCACCGGCGTTGGTGTGATGGCGGCGAACATGGCAGCGGTTCGTCTTGCGGAGACGCTTGCGGTGCAAGATCTCTCTCTTCTACCTGAAGAAAGTGGAAACCCCACCACGCAGGGGGAGGTGTTCTCCATTCTGCCGTCCTCCTCTCCGGAGCTGCACACACCACGCCGAGTGCCTCGCACGGATCTGGCACACAACCATCACAGCGCTACCGGTGAGGACGAAGAGGCTAAGCAACGGGACGCGAAGGAGTTAGTGTTAGGGGAGGGCCTCGTGTCACCTCCCGTAAAACGAGCCACGGCTACGCCTCAGCAAGCGGCGCAGGAGACTGCCGCAGCGATAACAGCAGGGACTGCCAGCACCGCTGTGGGGAACAGCGAAACGCGTAAGAATAAGAACAACGCCGTCCAGCGTGAACTTCACCCGCCCCCACCACTGCCGGATGGGCTGAGCGCGTCCTCCACCTCGGACTCCTCACTCGCGTCGCACACACCCCCGAGAGTTGCTGCGGCTCCTCGCGCTCACGGTGAGACAGACGCGGAAGCATCCCCTCCACCCCCGATCAGCTCTCTTCCTTCCACACTCGATGACGGCTGCTGGAAAGAGGACGAGCAGACACCGCTGCGCACGCCGCCGTCGACCTTCGCTGTCGCCCAGCGACACGACACGGCGGACTTCAGCGGCCCCTTGGCAAAGGCCGCCGCTGCGGCAGCGAAGGACGCGCCGTCGGCACTGCAGGACACGGTGCCGATCGACCCGTTTCTCCACACTCCCCCACAGTTCCGCCAACAGGGGGCGGCACGCCGCACGGCGGTGCTCCGCAAAGGCAGCGAGGCAACGTCGGAGCCGGTTATAGCCACGGTGACGAGCACCTCAGCAGTCGCAGCAAACAGCAAGACGAACAACAGCAGCGGCCGGAACAGGAGCCCACCGCGCAGAGCCGTCGGCCGCGGCAACGGGCGACGATCTGCGTCCACCTCACCGTCCCCACCACGCACTGACGGGACGAAGCAGCACGCGTCCATGGACGCCGACCGGACCCGCGGCAGCAACAATACCCATACCAATGCGTGCAATGGTGCCGATGTGGACCCGGCGGTGCTGAGGGTCGGCACACGAGTGGAAGGTCGCTGGGGGCGGCAGTGGTTTCCTGCCGTCGTGAGCGAGACCCCACGCAACGGTTTCGTGCAAATTGAATGGGTCGAGGATGCGTCTCTGCTGCACGTGCGTCTTCGCGAAGTGCGACTGCCTCCTGGGGCATCAGTGGCTGTCACGGCAGGCGCAGCAGGCGCCACGGCGAGTGCAAAGGAGGAAGAGGGCAGCACAAAAACGGCCGACAAAAGGGGAGTTTCTTCACTTCCGTCAGAAGGCCCAGTAAATGAGGGAGGTGCTGCTGTGCTGACCGCGACGCAGCTGGTAGAGTTGATGGAGGAGGAAGACGCGGAGGATAGCAGAGGTGAGGTGAAGCACCGCAGCACTACACGCGCGTCCACTGTTGCGGCCGCAGAGAAAGGAAAGAAGCCCATGACCACACTGGTTAGGCGTAGCGCGGACAGGAGAGACGGCGAGGAAAAGCAAGCGGAGATCAGGGAAGAAGAGGAAGAAGACGTTCTGAGCAATGAACCTACTCTGCGAACGCGCCCGCCTCGGAAGGGCTCTACAACGCCGTTGACAACTTCGTCCGCTGTCCCCTCTTCGCCGCAGATACCCCCACCACCACTTTCCACCCGCGACGAACGAACCACCCCCACCGTCACCATCGCGGCAGGCCTTAATCTTGTCCAACAGGAAAAATTGGCATTGCCTTCCGAAACAGCGCCCTCCGCTCTGTGCATATACCTCGCACCATCCGTTCGGCGCGAGCTGCTAAACGGCACGTGCAATCCAACCGGTGGCAGCGCAACCGGCACAGAGGTGCAGCGCAACACCGAACTGCAACGCATTCTGCATTTCTTGACGAGCGCGGGGGCGACCCTTATCAGCTCTTTAGCACAGGCGGACAACGTGGCTGCGGAGATGTGCGATAGTGCGAGCGCCGCAACGCTTTTGCAGCGGCCGCCGACGACCACTGCAGAGCGCAGCTCGTCGTCGTTGTCGAGCCTCGGTGACGGCGGCAGCTCCATCACCGCCGCCGGTCGCCGCAAGACAGTAGGGCGTGTGCCGTTGCCGCGCAAAAGCGGCTTCACCTCCACATCCGCAGCAAAAAAGTTCTTCATTTTTCTGGTCTCCACGCCGTCGTCGCCTTCCTCTGCGCTGGATTCGGATGTGGGAGCACGTGTCCCTCTGTATCATCTACCGGACGTGTGCGTTGCACACGCATTCGGCGTTTCTGCGATTCACGCGTCGTGGCTGTGGTCCGTTGTCCCTGGTGCCTTGCATGTGAAGCTACCGACAGCGAAGTATCAGCTGGAGCTGTCTAGAGATTCTCTCCATTTTTCTACGGAGGACTCCGTGATGGGCAACGCATCGCCGACAGGGGAGACGGCTACGGCGTTGCCGCTGCGACTGATGCCTTTTCCTTCTAATCAGCGATGGCTGTCTGGGACGTCGGTTCAATTTGTCGAGCGTGATGACGAAATGGAGATGTGGCTGAATGCGGCAGGCGCCGTCGTCACCGCAGAGCCTCCTCCGCCTCCGCCACCGACGGCAGCGCTTTTTCCTCATCCAGTCACCTCGGAGACAGAAAACATAAGCGCCGTCTCAGCAGGCGACCCATTGCCCGCGGTGGCCGCTGCGGCTGCACATCGCCTCTCTGCATCCGTGACGCGCAAGCAGCAGCAGCGACAGCAGCAGCAATCGCCGCCACGGAAACAATCGTGCGAAGAGAAACTGCCGGATTTGGTGTACGTGCGTGAATCGGGTGTTACTGTCCCGGTGGACTTGAAGCGGCTTGGTGACATCCCCGTACTGCGACTTCCGTGGCTGGTCAGCGGCATTGAGTACAACTACAGAGCCCGGTGCTGTAGGGTAAGTGGCGAAGAGGTGGAAAAGAGGAACGAGGGGACAGAATCGCCTCCGCTACTCGCCTCAGTATGGGAAGGGATGCAGAAAGCAATGCAAGCGGCAGCAGCTGCTGCAGCGCGTTCGCAGAGCCGCAAAAGGCGTTCCACTACCCCACCAGAGAAGGATGGAACAATGGAGTCCCCATCCGTTTCGTATGGCGTTGAAGCGCAAGCAGCACATGCGGATGCTCGCACATGGACTGTAATGGACAGTGTTGCTGGGGCACCGATGGCGGAGAGCACTGTGACGGCTGCCAGTAGTGGTGCACCGCAACCTGCCGACCAAAGGATGAATGATTCTTTGACTGCGGAAGGAAACGCAAAGCAAGTTGACATGCGCAGCCCCGACCCGAAGAGGCCCCCGCTACACGAGAGCGGGAGAACAGCGAAGAACGCTCAGGCGAGAGCTGCCGCGACACTCCTGTTAGGAAGGCCAACAGCGACAGCGGCGGAAGATGCGCAAAAAACGGCGCATGACAGAGGTGGCGGCGACGGTGTTCAATCCACAGAGGAAGGGAAAGGCAAGCCGGAGGGGAAGGCATCGATAAAACTTGGTGACGCAAACGATGAAGTAGATCCTGCCGCTTCTTCTTTGTGTAGCGCAACACCGCACCAGCCGTTGCAACCACCAGTCTGCGCGCACCCACCCATCGCTGTTGGGGAGGACTACTACTTTTCCATCGGCGTGCCGTCTGCATCTACCATCAATGTGGGTCCCACACAGCTGGCAGCGATGCCGGCCACCACCGTAGCTTTAGGGCGTGTTGTGGCCATCGCTCCAAATAGGCAGCGCGGGGATTCAGCGGCCGGCTCCCTCTCTGCTGTATCACGCGATGATACCGCCTCCGGTACTTCTGCGTGCTGCCTTGTAGACCTGCAGCTTTACAAGGCCAAGTACGTCTCCATGCACGTTGACCCCCGCTCCGGTGAAGTCGTGCATCAAACGACACTCTACCTGTCGCCGCAACACACGATTGTACCGCCGTCGTCTCTTCTCTTCGGCATTCCCGTCTACGTCATCACTGCGGCTGCGCGGCAACACGTTTACCTCCTTGAGGAGGAGGACGGGGAAGACGCTCCACCGGTGGGCTTGCCCTTCCGGCCAACTGGCACGCAGCAGCGACCCACGCACGGAGGACGTACAGACACCTCCTGTGCGGCTACGTTCCCGTTATCGCCGCGGCCCAACCACTCCGCCACTGTGTCGGCCTCGCCAGCACCAAACTCGCCCTTTCCGCGACGAGGAGCCAAACAGCAATTCAGAGAAGGCCACGACAAGGTTAACACTAAAGGAGAGATCGACACAACGACGCAGCAAGGAAGCCTGAACGCAACAGATCGATTGCATATTTATCCATCGCACGGAGGTGCGGTTTCCTTGACGAGCGCTACCGGGGAACCTCCAGAGCAAGGCAGCCCCAGCGATCAGGCGAACAGCATTCCTTCAGAAAGTGTACACGGCACAACCATCGACGACCACGGCGCCGCTTCTTCCTCGGTACCCCGTCCGGTTCAGGTGGTCGAATTAGAGGGGCGGTTGCCGTACGCTGCGGTCGTGTCCCGCCACGCTGTGCAGGGCAATCGCGGCCCGTCATCGCAGGGGCGGATCGCCCTCGGCAACGCGGTGCCTTCTGCCCGTGTGCTGTCGCAGCTGCCCGTGGAAATCGAAGGGCGAACGGTGCTGTTGCGTCCTAGCAGTCAAATCTTCTTCTACCCGCGCCGGTCGCTCTCGCTGTCGGAGCGTTCACCGTCCATGCCGACACACCGGTCTTCGCAGGCACAGCGTGCAGACTCCCCATCTAGAGCACCGCCGGCTTCAGACGAAGCGGACGTCCACCAACGCAAGCGGAGAAAGATTGATGCTAGCGCAAACCCCGCTGTTCACCGCACTGCAGATCGAGACTCCAGCGAGGAGTTGATCGCAGAGGCACCGTTGGCGGGCCAGGTCGAGCTGATGCGTGAGATGGACGGGATGGTGGACGTGGTGGTGCACACATCGCAACCAAACAGTGTCTTCGGGGGATCAAAAATGTACCGCGTAACGCCTGATATGATCGTTGATGTATCTCCATAGCAGCGCGCCGCAACATCAAAAACTACTTCCACCCTTTAGCGTTTTCTTTATATTTGTTTCTTTCGCTTCGAATCCCCTTCCGAGCCGTCCTCTCTCACGTCAAAATAATCTGGACTGCGCGGTATCTGCCGAGCGTAAACGATGATGATAAAGACGATGGTGCCGATGAGTCCTAACGTGCTGCTTCTCCGCAGGCAGGGGACGCGGCAGCACACCCTCCCCACTGCTCCCCTCGCGTACGTTGCTGCTGCTCCCGGCCCCCTATGTGTCTCGTTGTTGTGCGCGACAAGGTGTGCTGCCAGTGCAGCCGGCGCAGCAGGTGCCCCGTTTTCCCCACCCTCCCTCCTCCCTCTCCCCTCTTCCTCGCTTGCACCCCTGTTGTGTGGCACGCCACCGCCCGGCAGATCCACGCGCTCACCCTCCGTCTTAACACACCCACTCACACTTCACGAGCACTCCTCGTTCTTACAGACCCGTTTCGCCTTCCCACAACCACCACCACCACCACCGATCATGTCCACCCCGTTCCTTAAGGCCCTCGAGCAGCGCCGCAGCATCTACAGCCTTGGCAGCAAGCTGCCCAAGAGCAAGAAGGAGGTGACGGAGACGATTAAGACTGCGATCCGCGACTGTCCTTCATCCTTCAACGTGCAGAGCTCGCGCGCGGTGATCCTGTACGGGGCGGAGCATGCGAAGGTGTGGGAGATCGTGAAGGCTGCGCTAAAAAAGGTGATGAGCGCGGAGCAGTACGCGGCAAGCGAGGCGAAGGTGAACGGGTGCTTCCTCGCCGGTGCGGGCACGGTGCTGTTCTACGAGGACACCGCGGCTGTCAAGGGGCAGCAGGCGGCCTTCCCGTTGTACGCGGCGAACTTCCCCACGTGGTCGCAGCACTCGTCCGCGATTGCGCAGTTCGCGGTGTGGACGGCGCTGGCGCAGGACGGCATCGGCGCGTCGCTGCAGCACTACAACGAGCTGATCGAGGCGGAGCTGCGTACCGCTTTCGGCGTGCCCGCAGAGTGGCAGCTAGTGGCGCAGATGCCGTTTGGCTCGATCGAGAAGCCGGCAGAGACGTATGTTGCCGCGGAGGAGCGGTTGCCGTACGCTGCGGTCGTGTCCCGCCACGCTGTGCAGGGCAATCGCGGCCCGTCATCGCAGGGGCGGATCGCCCTCGGCAACGCGGTGCCTTCTGCCCGTGTGCTGTCGCAGCTGCCCGTGGAAATCGAAGGGCGAACGGTGCTGTTGCGTCCTAGCAGTCAAATCTTCTTCTACCCGCGCCGGTCGCTCTCGCTGTCGGAGCGTTCACCGTCCATGCCGACACACCGGTCTTCGCAGGCACAGCGTGCAGACTCCCCATCTAGAGCACCGCCGGCTTCAGACGAAGCGGACGTCCACCAACGCAAGCGGAGAAAGATTGATGCTAGCGCAAACCCCGCTGTTCACCGCACTGCAGATCGAGACTCCAGCGAGGAGTTGATCGCAGAGGCACCGTTGGCGGGCCAGGTCGAGCTGATGCGTGAGATGGACGGGATGGTGGACGTGGTGGTGCACACATCGCAACCAAACAGTGTCTTCGGGGGATCAAAAATGTACCGCGTAACGCCTGATATGATCGTTGATGTATCTCCATAGCAGCGCGCCGCAACATCAAAAACTACTTCCACCCTTTAGCGTTTTCTTTATATTTGTTTCTTTCGCTTCGAATCCCCTTCCGAGCCGTCCTCTCTCACGTCAAAATAATCTGGACTGCGCGGTATCTGCCGAGCGTAAACGATGATGATAAAGACGATGGTGCCGATGAGTCCTAACGTGCTGCTTCTCCGCAGGCAGGGGACGCGGCAGCACACCCTCCCCACTGCTCCCCTCGCGTACGTTGCTGCTGCTCCCGGCCCCCTATGTGTCTCGTTGTTGTGCGCGACAAGGTGTGCTGCCAGTGCAGCCGGCGCAGCAGGTGCCCCGTTTTCCCCACCCTCCCTCCTCCCTCTCCCCTCTTCCTCGCTTGCACCCCTGTTGTGTGGCACGCCACCGCCCGGCAGATCCACGCGCTCACCCTCCGTCTTAACACACCCACTCACACTTCACGAGCACTCCTCGTTCTTACAGACCCGTTTCGCCTTCCCACAACCACCACCACCACCACCGATCATGTCCACCCCGTTCCTTAAGGCCCTCGAGCAGCGCCGCAGCATCTACAGCCTTGGCAGCAAGCTGCCCAAGAGCAAGAAGGAGGTGACGGAGACGATTAAGACTGCGATCCGCGACTGTCCTTCATCCTTCAACGTGCAGAGCTCGCGCGCGGTGATCCTGTACGGGGCGGAGCATGCGAAGGTGTGGGAGATCGTGAAGGCTGCGCTAAAAAAGGTGATGAGCGCGGAGCAGTACGCGGCAAGCGAGGCGAAGGTGAACGGGTGCTTCCTCGCCGGTGCGGGCACGGTGCTGTTCTACGAGGACACCGCGGCTGTCAAGGGGCAGCAGGCGGCCTTCCCGTTGTACGCGGCGAACTTCCCCACGTGGTCGCAGCACTCGTCCGCGATTGCGCAGTTCGCGGTGTGGACGGCGCTGGCGCAGGACGGCATCGGCGCGTCGCTGCAGCACTACAACGAGCTGATCGAGGCGGAGCTGCGTACCGCTTTCGGCGTGCCCGCAGAGTGGCAGCTAGTGGCGCAGATGCCGTTTGGCTCGATCGAGAAGCCGGCGGACGCGAAGACGTACATGGCGGACGAGAAGCGCTTCACCGTTCGTGGCGTTGACAGCAAGCTGTAATACTTTTCTTACGTGTCTTCACTAGTTCTATTATTCTCTCAGAGCTTTCTCTCCTTTCGTTTCTCTCTCTATCGTTCGTCACCGAGAAGCGGCGGTGCGGCTGTCGAGTAATTAACGTTCAGACAGGTATCGAGCGATGCTTATTTTTTTTTTCGTTTACGTGCTCGCTTACTGGATGACAATCACTCTCATTTTATTAATACTATTTTTCTCTGCTTGCCAAGCAAAGCGTGAGAACCACTATTTTAGTGTGAAAGATGATGGTTGGGGGTAAAAATGGTTCTGCTGAGTTGTCGAGATGAGTGGAGGAACATACAATTCACTGCAGCAGCTGTTTTTCTTTTTCGCTTGTTGAAGACATCGTTGATCTGTGCGAGTTATTCTGCATTTCGAAGAAGCAGGTGCTCTGTACGTCGCCCCGAGCCGTAGTCGTTGATGCCACCTTCACGCCTTCTCTGTTGCAATCTGAGCAAGACTCTTCTTTTTTGTCCCACTCCCTCAAAAAAAGAAGACAAATACTCTGCCGCGGTGCGGCGCAGTCTCTTTTACAACCTCTGTTTTTTCGTACGTTATGTTTATCATTTTCACCTTTTCTTTCTTTCTACTGTTCTGTTACGCACTCCAATAAGAATCTTTTCGTAGAAAGAGGATTCGATGTGCGGCCTGCGCCGCCAACGCAGCACCCGCATCGTATGGAAGCACATACATTCACAGATGATGAGCACCAATGTTAAGAGGTCTCACGGTTCATCTTATTTGCTTCTCTCTTTCTGACGCCCCTCCCCTCCCCCTCTTCCTCCCCCTCCCCCAAAGGAGTTTTACAAGCAGAGATTCACGAAAAATGACTCTTCTTCTTATTACTCTTTATGACTGCGAAAGAACTAGTTTCTCCTTCCCCTTTTCGTCTTGAAAAGCTCGAGAAACAGCACAAACGATTGGCTAACACAGAGTTCTTTGAATTGTTGTAGAGGTGCACGCAGAATGGAACTGGGAATACTGCACGGAGACCGCAGTGGCTGTGTTATTTCTCGCCGCAACAGGCAAATAGGTGGTCTCGTACTGGAGGAGGAAACCATCTAGTTGGTGACCATCGTATTTTTTTTTGTTGTTTTGTACCTCTGCTGTCACCAAGGTAGCAACGATGTTCTGTTTTTCCGTACGAGCACCCTTGGTTCAACTCCATCGGAATGTGTGACACTTTTCTCTTGTCTTCTTCTCGTTTCCTCTCCCTTCGCCTCCGATGTTCAACCATGTACTTGTTTCATGTGTTGCGACTTCTCCCTTCATCGCAAACGCCGCTGACAGTCGATTTAGTTCAGTTCGCTGCGGCGGCGAACGCAAAAAGACACCCAATTCATGCAGATTCGCACAAATCATCGTCTTCTCTCTCGAGTAGAACGGATTTGCAACAACAACAACAAAAAGGAAATGATGCCGCAAAGTGGCATTATTAACGTTCGCGGCGTCAGTTTCCGGTACCCCGACGCGGCGCAGCCGGCGTTGAAGGAAGTCAACCTCACCGTTAACCGCGGCGACCGCATTCTCGTCATCGGCCACAACGGCAGTGGCAAGTCAACTCTCTTGTCCCTCCTGGCTGGCCGTCGCATGCCTCACACGGGAAGCGTGCGGGTGCTCAACGGCGATCCGTTCGATGACACGAGTATGGCGCAGCACATCGCCTTGATCGGTGCACCATGGCCGCCGGAGGCCGTCTTTGGCAACACGGTGGGCCGCGTTGCGGCCCCCGCACCTCTGCCGGAGCGCAAAGCGGCGGTGGCCGAGGCGTTGCACCTGCGGTTGTCTCGCTTCGTGGACAAGATGAGCTCGGGTGAGAAGCGACGTGTGCAGATACTACACGGACTGCTGCGCCCCGCCACGGTGTACTTGTTAGATGAGTGCAGTACCGACATTGACCTGGCGGAGCGACGCACCGTGCTCGACCTCGTGAAGAGGGAGTGTGAGGAACGGGAGGGCTGCTGTCTTTACGCGACCCACATTCTGGATCGTATTCAAGGCTGGGCCACCCATCTGCTGCTTTTTGAAAATGGTGAAATTGTGGAGCTCCGGCCCGTCACGGAGCTGCAAATCCCGTTGGAGGAGTACGCCTTTCAATTTATGAGCCAGTGTGCGACCCGCGATGACGTGAGCGGCCACGTGAAGCTGTCCTACGGCAAGTTCAGCCCCACATCCACGCTGGCTCCTCTGGTGGAGGGGAGCAGCGCCGCAGCGGTGATGCCCTCCTCGCCAACGCTGCCGATTCACGACAATCGGACCTACTGGCGATCTGCAGAGACCGCGGTTAGCAGTCAGCGAGAAGTGGTCATTGACTGCTCTCATTTGTCTTACAAAG
This sequence comes from Leptomonas pyrrhocoris, assembly GCF_001293395.1. Taxonomy (NCBI): domain Eukaryota; phylum Euglenozoa; class Kinetoplastea; order Trypanosomatida; family Trypanosomatidae; genus Leptomonas; species Leptomonas pyrrhocoris. The sequence continues at coordinate 1,071,276 of NW_015438360.1, forward strand.
ACATTTTCCGCGACATGTCTTTTCAGGTGTTCCGCGGCGAACGGGTGCTGCTGTGCGGCGTGAACGGGGCAGGCAAGACGACTCTGTTGAACATGCTCGGTGGCAAGCAGTTCTTCGACAATGGCAACGGCGCCCTCTCCGTGCTGGGAAAGCGGTGCTACGAAGACATGCTATTGAACGGACTCGTCAGCTATGGCGGGGACTGGTGGACGGTGGTCCCTGGTGGTGAGATGCACGTCCATCAGTTGTTGCAGATCAAGACAGCGCGCGCAGAGCATCTTCGATCCCTGTTGGCGGTGCAAATGGACTGGGACGTGCGACACATTAGCGCAGGGGAGCAGAAGCGAGTCCAGCTTCTCTTTCATTTGCTGGAAGACAATCCGATCGTGCTGCTGGATGAGGCGACCGCCGACCTTGACGTGGATCAGCGCCACAGCCTGCTGCAGTTTCTGTACGAGGAAAGCACGCAGCGCGGCGTGACAGTGGTGTACTCGACGCACATCTTTGGCGGTTTGGAAGGGTGGGCGAGCACTGCTGTGCTGCTGGACCGCACCGCGCGTGGGGTACACGCTGTCTACCGCGAGTTGCCGGGGGCACCTCTGGCACTGAACGATCTCATCGACGAGATTGTAGCGCTAAAGGCGAAGGAAGTTTTCTAGTAGAACGCTGAGCAGAGAGAGCATCATTTTATGACGAAGAAATAGTAAATGCACCCCTCCTCCTCCCAAGAAAAAAAAAATATGCCTGCACGTCCAGAGTGAGGGCAATGCGCGTGCGGAATCGGACGCCAAAGTGTCTCGTTTGCGCCTTCAATGGGCCGTGAACTCTCCTTTTGTCGTACATTGCTCTTGTCCCACACCGTATCCTCTCCTCTCCTCTCCTCTCTTCTCCTCTTGCCCTACCCATTGGATTTGTAAAAGAAAAAAGTGAGCGGCGCTGCGAGAGAGACGCCACACTCCCCTTCTGAATACCCCAAGCGGTGCGCGGAAACGGAAACATATGGGCGTCAGCCAAAAGGAGACCATTCAGATGTCTAGCAGCTTCGCCGCACAGAACCACGGCAGCCGCAATGCCCACCAGACCCCCGTCAAGTCGCACAAGGGAGGTTATCTGAGGTGCCCCTTCAACATCAGCGCAAGTTACGCTGAACTTGCCGAGAAGCGCGTCCGGGAAGACCTGGCACGTGGTGGAGGAGGGGTGCGCGGGCCTACCGCTGTAGCGGACAAGGATGGCTTGCTGTCCTCGTCGTCCCTTTCCTCTCCCACGAATCGACGTGTGGATGGCGATGGCGGCCTCGAGGGAAGCGAAGGCCGTCCGTGGAGTCGCGCCGGTGTGGGGGCCAGCAAACTCTCGAGTAAGGAAAAACGGATGCAGCAGGAGCAGGCGGAACTCATCTACGGCCGCGGGTCGCTCGCGAGCGGCGACGCCGACGACGCCACAGCTGGCACGGCCTCGCTCAGTCACGGGCCCTCGCAAGAGAACATGTTTGCGGTGGACTCGCGAGACCAGGCAACACTGCAGCGCGTGGTGCCTCGCGGGGTGCGGGAAAAAGTGAAGCGACGACGGTTGGAGGACGTGAGGCAAGAGCGGATTCAGTTGGGTCACCACACACACCGCAATCGAACGGAGAGGGGTAGCAACGATGACGAAAGGGCCGGCACGAGCGGTGAAGAGGCGAAGACGTTGCCGAGGGCGTCTGCGACCCCGTACAACGCGAAGTCCACTTCGGCGGCGCCCGTCACGGCATCAAAGAGCTTCACAGGTTCTAACCCGGACGACGTGCCGGCCGAACACAAGTCTTCCCGCCAGTCACCTGCCGCAGAACCGCCCAACACTGTACATCGAAGCGATGCGAAGCCAAAGAATCGAATGCAGATGCTGGATGATCTTCGTTCCTCTGCACTTATCGGCAAGAAGCGAAGGCGATAAGTACAAAGGAGACGCTTTGTTGCCTCGTTGTTCTCGCCTTCTTTAGCGTTTGTGAGTGCAGCTAATTCCTGTCGATTGAAACACTTTTAATTCCTTTTTTTTTCTCCCACAGTAACGAAGTATCAATCGCAAATGATCCTTCAGGTACGGGTTGATCAAGTATCTGCTCTCTCTCTCTCTCTCTCTATATATATATATATGCTGCTTACATGAAACACGGCTATGAAATAGCTCGTGAGAACTTCGTGTCTCCCCCTTCCTTTATCATTTTTTTTTCTATGAGAGAATGCTTTTCTTCTGTGCAGCCCGCTAGTCTTCATCTCCGTTTCCCGTTCTCCTCCCCCTTTGACTCTCACCAACCCACGTTGGGCTTCTCTCCCTTTTTGCTGGAATATCAGCGAAGCCTCCACAGCGAGGTTCCAACTTTCTATCGACCCCGCTGGTAGACGCCGAGCCAATAAAGCTGTCGGTCCTTTTTTCTCTCTCTCTCCTATGTGCTTCGCGCCCTCTCTGCTGCTGCTGCTGCTGTTTTTTTACTTTTCTTTTAACCCGGTCTTGTCGCTTTCGTAGCAACGGAAGAACTGCGGAGAACTCTCACTGACGCGATTTTGTTGCAGCTCTGGCGCTGTTCACGTAGATCCCCGACCATGCTCCATGAAGCTCCTCTCAGCTGATGTACTCCTCATTTCTTGAACGCGTGCTCGGCTACTCGCCCTTTACCACGGCTACAGCCAACAAGGCAGAAGCCAGCTCCAGCGCTGCTTCAGAAAACAGCACGTCTGACAGCGCCGCCCCACGGCTGTGTATCAGCGACAGCACTCAGTACCGTGCCACCACCAGACCGTACCATTGCAGTCAAAATCAAGTGCCTCGCGTGCGCACTACCGGTTTAAGTAAAGCAGATGGCGATAGCTGCGCACCAACTGCGCTGGAGCGTGGCAGTAACGGGTCTGTGAATGCCCTGCTCAGCGGCCCCCCGTCCTCGCCTTCCACCAACAGCGCGAATAAGCCGAATAAATCGCCCAAACTGGCTATCAACGCGTCACGCAGCAGTGGGGAGCGGAGCAACACCCCACTGCCGGCTCCCTCGGGCAGCTTTCGTGTTCATAAACTTCTTCCGCACGCCGCGTCGGCGTCGTCTACTGGGCTCGACACCATGGCTACGTCCTCCGCTGTCGGCGGACTCACCACGTCGAGCGCCATCACCGCGTCCAGCGCAGAACAGGTGAAGCGCTTCGAGACCGCTTTGCGAGCGGATCCGGCTGACGTAGACAAGCTACGTGAACTGAGCTGGCAGGGCTGCCCAGTGCACCTGCGCTACGAGGTGTGGATGTTCCTCACGGGGTGCTGGAGTCCGCAGGCGGCGACACGCATGCCAACGGTGTCGCGTCGCCGCATTGAGTACGCGGCGTACATCCGTAGCTCCTACGGCACCGTCGACTGGGACGCCGTCTGTGCGTTGGTGGACAGCGGTGTGGATACGGCGGTGCGACGCTCCACCCTGAAGGCAGTCGACACGGCACCCGCAGGGGAGGTGCAACCGCGGGAACCGGCTCTCACGACAGTAGCTGGACAGACGTCACTTCAGGCAACTCCATTGACGCCCGCCCTCGCTACCGAGAAGCGAGGTGGGCTGAAGGGTGCAGTAGAAGGTCCGCCAGGCGCCAATGCTGCTGCCAGTGTTGCTCCCCTGCAGCCGCGGAGAAGTCCCCGTGGACTTCAGCATTCGTCTGTTTCTTTGGAAGACGTGCAATCACTTCTGGCGCAGTCCCCCAAACTTGCTTGCTCTGCTCCCTCACTGGAGGCCCCCGGTATGGTGGCGAACGCCTCTTTCAACTCTGCGATCAACACGTCCACCACCACCACATACTTCTCTCCTTCACCGAAGCAACTACCGGCGGCGGACTCTCGCACTTTCTCTACTTCCAAGTCAACTTTCCCGACGACGACCAGCACAGCAAAGCCACTTACCGGCACGTCCACCGGACATCAGCTGAGCGCCAGCACGATGCTTGGCTCGAAGGAACTGCAGACACTCAAGCAGATCCGCAAGGACATTCCCCGCATGTCAGGTGGACGCAGCTACCTGCGCCACCCACGCGTGCAGGGTTCCATCGAGCGCATCCTGTTTATTTGGTCGCTGCGTCACCCCGCGTGTGGATATGTGCAGGGCATGAACGACTTGGTGGTGCCTTTCATGGCGGTCGTGCTGGCCGCTCACTTCTGTCCGACCCGGTCCATCACCGAGTTGCACTCCTACACGGCGGACATCTTGGAGGAACTTTGGTCACCGACGGCCGTACCAGTGACGCAGTGGATTAATGAGCTTGAGGCGGAGGTGTACTGGCTCACCTCTTATCTGCTCAACGTGATGCAGGACAACTACACTAGCAGTCATGAGGGAATAACAGCCATGATGCGACACCTGGCTGCAGTGGTGCAGGCCGCGGATCCGCCCCTGTACCACGACATCGTGGATACGCTGCATCTTCACTTTGAGCACTTTAGCTTCCGCTGGATGAACTGCCTGCTGCTGCGCGAGCTCACCGAGACCCAGTCGCTGCGGCTGCTGGACGCGTACTTGTCCGACGAAGAGCGCAGGTGGAGCCTCACGCATGTGTACGTGTGCGCGGCGCTGCTGTTGCGGTGGAGCCCGCAGCTGCTCGGGTTTGGTGACGACTACATCAGTGCGCTCAAGTTTTTGCAGGCCCCGCCGACGGAGCAGATGTCGCTGCGTGACTTTCAAGACGTTTTGTCGGAGAGCTTCGTGCTGCAAAGCTTGTATGAGGCCTCTCTTTTGCACCTAACGCTAAGCTTGAAGTAGCGGATGCGGAGGACAAAGATCGATGCCGCTGGGGGACCTTCAAGAACGGCGATGCTCACTGTTTGTTTTTTGCGCTTTCCCCTCCGTTCTCTCTGCCTTCTTTTTTCTCTGTGTGTTTTTCTTTCCTTCTATCCTGTTTACGCGACAGCTTGCCCGCTCAGTTGGCTTCCGAGTTGAAGGCTGGTGCTTTAACGGTCGGTGCATCCATCAAAAGAAAGCCAAACGACAGAGTTGTGCTCTGTGACTCTTTCCGCTTGTTTTTTTTTTCCGCTTATTGGCTCGCCCAAGGTGTTCAGAGCAGCGACGCTCCGGCAACCTACATCTCCAACTCCTGTTTCTTTGCGTTGGTGTTCTCTCGTTACGCCGCAGCTACCTGACTGCTCAGCGTAGCGCTTGTTTGTAGCCACGGGTGAAACTTTTCCCCTTCTCTCTCTCATCGCTGTCTTTTCCCCTGTACCTTTTTCCTTTTGCGACATGCATAACTGGAAGATTTGAAAAAGGGAAATCGGAGCCGCCGTTCAGAGATTCTCTTGTGTTTGTTTTCCTCGCTGCTCCACTGTACAAAGCGTGCCACAGCCGCAGGTGTAGCGATTCACTTCAAAAAGCAACCACTCAACGGTCGCTACACCGCAAGGATGGTGAAGTTGGACGTGACGCTCCTCCGCTTCATGGAGGATGAAGACTTCCGCGTTCTGACGGCGCTGGAGATGGCGATGCGCAACCACGACGTCGCCCCCACCGCCCTCGTTGAGCGCATTGCCCAGCTGCCGCACGGTGGCTGTCGCAAGCGACTGAACACGCTGCTGAAGCACAAGATGATCCACCACGAAAACACCATGTACGACGGCTACGCCATGAAGTACGGCGCCTACGACTACCTGGCACTGCGCACGCTGAGCCGCCGAGGCACGTGCACGGGCGTGGGTCACCGCATCGGCTGTGGTAAGGAGTCCGACATCATCCTCGTGCGTGATGACAACGGGCACGACTGTGTGCTGAAGCTGCAGCGCCTCGGCCGCTGTTCGTTTCGCACCGTCACGCGCAATCGCGACTACAAGGGAAATGGACGCACGCGCCACGGTGAGAGTTGGTTCTACCTCTCCCGCCTTGCCTCGCAGAAGGAGTACTCGTTTATGAAGGTGCTGTATGACGAGGGCTTCCCAGTGCCGAAGCCGATTGACCAGAACCGACACGCGCTGCTGATGGAGCTGGTGCCGGGGACGCTGCTGAACAACATCACCGAGCTCGGCGACGCCAGCAAGGTCTACCGGCGCGCCCTCGAGCTGATGGTGAAGCTGGCGGAGGCGGGGCTCATTCACGGCGACTTCAACGAATTCAATTTGATGATCACCGAAGACCAGCGCGTAATCGTTATCGACTTCCCGCAGATGGTGTCCACCAACCACCCGAACGCGGCGGAGCTGTTCGACCGCGATGTGCACAACTTAGCCAACTTCTTTCAACGCCGCTTCAAGGTGGAGACGACGTGGTTCCCTACCTTGGCGAACGACGTGGTGCGTCATGGGGAGTTGGACAAGCAGGTCTACGCGAGTGGGCACTTCACGCACAGGCAGCAAGAGGACCTTGAGCGTCTGATGGAAGAAGGTTTCCAGCGTGCGAAGGAGGAAGGGGGCGGCGAAGGCGCTGACGCAGATGGTAGTGATGAAGAGGAAGAAGAACAGCAAGACGGTGAGGAGGGCAACTCCGATGTGAACGATACCGACATCGACGATGGTGAGGAAGGACAGTTTACAGCCGTGCTGCGTCGCGCTGCTGCTACTGGTGCTGAAGAGGATGGTAATGGTGACGGTGAAGACGACGGTTCCAGCGATGCCGGCTCACTCGACGAGGCAATGGAAGGCGCCCGTGAACTCCGCCAAGGCGAATACTACGCCCGCAACGCGAACCGCAACGCAAACTTCTTGGCCGATGGCGAGATCAACGAGGACCACGTGAAACACCAGATTCGAAAGAACATCCGTCGCAAAGACAACAGCGACTTCAACCGCCACCTGCACCGCAACGTGCAGAAGGGCCGTCAGAAGCAGAAAATTCAACGCCAGCTCAAGAGTTCCGGTGGCGGCGGCTTTTTTGACTAGCGCTTTCGTTTGCCCTCAAGCGACTTCCCTTGTACACTAGCTAACCATTGCTGTCCGTTATTCTAAAACTCTTATTTTTGTTTTTCTCTGCTTTTTCTTTTTGTTGTTCTTTGAGGTGTTTGTCGTGCCGTGTTGTTTTCTTAATGGAACGGCTTATTTTACTGCTTGTGCGAAGGTGCTCCTCCTCCGCACCCTAGGGCAGATGCTTCCATTTTACTGTTCATCATCATTATTGGGAGCCGCCTTTCCTCTCTTTCATTTTTATGTTTTTTTAAGGCGTTAAGTTGAATCTCTCGCTCCTGCGAGGGAATGGCTAAAGAAGAGACAGTTACCGAGGAAGGGTCTTTCCTTGGCTTGTGATGAGCAGCCGTGTCGTCTCCTCGCCGATGGACGCGATGGCAATAAAATGCGTACTTGCGTCGTGCTTGTACGCCTCGTTTAACCGTGTTCGATGAATGACGTGCATAATAATAAAACTTGAGAGAAAAGAAGAATATACGTCGGAAACGGAGCGGCCGGCTCACCACGACGTAGCGGCTCACCATTTACCGAGTGGCATTTGTAGCCTTACTAATTAGCTTTGTTTGTTTTTTTCCTTTTCATTGCGAAAATGCAACTTTGTGTAACTCTTGAGGGGGAAAGAATTGCCAGGGTGAGTCAAAGTAGATTTAGTAGATCCGTAAATATTTATGTTCACCCTCAAACCTTGTATGCTCATCCACCATTGCCGTCTCATTGACATTCTAGCTCCACTCGTCCTGCTAACTTCTTCTACTTCACATATTCTCTTCAACTGTTTTTGTTTTTACTCTTGTGTGCCGCATCTTTGCTGACCTGCCATCTCTCTCGTCATCGAATACCACAACCGAAAGATAGATGCACACCCGCACCAACGCACACACACTTAATACAAGCCTTTCTATAAATCATCTCGCGCTTCTTTCCTCAGTGCCATCACCGAGCCTCAATCGGAGCGTGTGGGACCGTCGCGGCAAGTAAGACACAAGGAAGTGACGCAAATAAAACGAGCGAGTTATATTTAGTTTTTTTTTTTGAGAGAAGGGGCGAAATCACTTTCTCAGGCCACGTCGTGTTCTTTTCTGTTGAATGGTCCCAGGGACTCTACGATTGCTTCTCTCTTTTCCTTTCCCGTTTCATTCAAAAACACGCACACGCCCACATACAGACACGCACCCGCATAGAGTTCTTTTTACCTATTTTTTGTGGCTGAGTCATTTTTGGTTTATTGATTCAGGATACAGCCTTCTTTATAGATCTACTCTTTTTTCTTTATCCTTGTTTTCTCGTGCATTTTAGAAGTGCCCGATAGCGTGCGAATCGGAATAGGTAACCCGTCGCCGATACGATAGCCGCGCTTTGTGCCTCTCTCGTCGTTTTATCCCGTTGGTTGCATTCCCGTTGCGGAGCACTTGTGAGTACCTGATCTCTCTCCCTACGTGAAGTTGACCTCAGAGACTCTTGCTTTCCGTTTTAAATCTCTTTTGGCTGCTGTTGCTACGGTTTCAGTACGAGGAAGACGAAAAGCAGTCCATACGGCTGACAACGAATCACGTGTTTTTTTTTAGTTCTGACTCTCCGGTAGCAAGCACAGCAGAAACCCAATTTTTCTTTATAGATTTCAGCTACGGGCCGCCACGAGGCTGGGATAAGTTCTCTTTTTCTCTGTCGTCCTTCAATACGCTCGATGTCAAACCTTCGCAGCAACGCAGCCTCGCCCACGGCGGAGGTCAATGCAGCGGCGACTCCATCGGCTTTTCGCGATGTGACAAATTCCTACTTGAATGCGAATAAGGAAAACATTCCTCCAGCAGGGGTGTCGCTTGGCAGGTTCGGTGGGAATGGTAAGGGTAATGAACGCAGATGTGTGGCGCCTGCCGCCGGCAGCACCGTAGGCAACGTGGACCTCGCGTGCTGCGGCACGCCCGTACTGGCAGACCTGAAAGTAGAGGACCCTATGAACACAGACGCACCGGCCGTCGCAGACTGTGCGGCGTACGAATCGAGTAACGTTGTGTGTGACGACCCTGGCAACGCACTCCCCACCGCAGCACCATCACGCAGCCCGTTGAAGTCTCTCACGCGTGCCATCACCGCCGGTCTTACGGCTGTCACTCCCAACACCCACAAACGGGCCGACGCCGCGGCGGCCTGTGCTGCAACACCCAGCATCATCAGCGACAGCAGCCTGCTGAGTGTGGCGCGTACCCCGGGTCACAACGTCTTGCCTTCAGCGAACCACACCAGCGGCGTCAACCCAGTAGCGACAACTTCAACGGCCACAAAACTAATGCAGCAGCGCAGCCGTAGCCAGTGCTCGCCTCTGTACACACAGGGAAAGACGGGCAGTGCGTTTTCTCCGACAGCCGATGTGGCCGCCGGCGTCAGCGGCGCTACGCAGGTCTCCCCGCAGTCGTCTCTGCACTGCACGCCCAGCGGAGCACGTCGCTCTGTCGCGGCGGCGATGGCGGCCCGCGCCTTGAGCGAGACCCCCACCCGCATGGACGACATTTCCTTCTACCTCAACAACTCCTTCGAGTCCGGCTCCGAGACGCCAACGCATGACGGCGCCGCCGGCAGCTACGACCCTGTGCGGACCCCGCATCGCACCTTCGACCTACAGCAGGCGGTGGAGGAGATGCTCCGCGGCTGCTTCGACACCTCCACGCCGGCGCGGCGCTCCGATTCAAACGGGGTGAGTCCGCACGGCTCCCGCAAACGGCAGCAGCACCTGCTGGATACGACGACCGCCGCCGCAGCGCATGGGGCGCCGTTCAATTCGTACGCGGTTTTGGAGTCTCTCTTCGCCGCGCCTGCCCCCTCCAAGACAGCCAACACTGCAGACGTCTGGGGACAAGGGCTCGCCATGACGGCCGAGAGCACACCGGAGCGCTTTGCGGCACCGCATGGCGTCTTCGCCGAGAGCGACAACGACGACAACGACGGGGGCACCTCGCCCTACAGCGACCTCGCGCCTCGTGAGGTGCCCGCGGTTGGCGTGCGACGCGACCCGATGGTGTACTTCTCCACGTCGGCGGTGTCGTCTGCTGCCGACGCCTACGTGGAATCGACATCTGCGCAGGCGCCACGCCTGCTCGCATCCGCCATGGAAGAGGCGATGCGGCCGAACAGTGGTGGTGGTGGTGATGACGAGGGTTATCATCATCCTCTGCCTCACTGCGGCAACGCGCCGGGGCGTCGCTCAGGTGGGATTGAGTTCCACAACGATGGCCTCACCAACGGGACGGACATGCTGGCGATGCTGGCGGCCGCAGTGCAACAGCAGAGCCCTCGCAGTGCTGGGGACGAGTATGCGGAAGAGGAGTCGCCGACGTTCTCGGACCGCGACGGGGAGACTGTTGCTTCTGCTGCTGCTGCTGGCGATGTGCCCCCTCCCCCGCCGTCGTATGATGACGTGCAGCAGCAGAGCCGGTACCCGCGGCGTAACGGTGCGACATCGGCAGCCCCAGTAGGCACATCGCATGTCCCGCAGCCGACACGCCGCAGCCACCACCTCCCACAGGTGAAGGCGGCAGCGGGCTCGTTGATTGCCGTCAGTGGCCGCCGTGTGCCCGTCGACAAGCTGCACCTCCTGTCGCTGAGCTCAGGCGACGAGTCGGCGACAGCCCCTGCCATTCCGTCGATGGCGGGTGCGGGCGGTCCCCGGTACGCCTCGCGTGGGGGCGGCGGTGCCGCCCGCTCGCAGGTGCAGTCGCCTCCGATGCAGCACCACCACGTCGAGGGCCCTTCGATGCGGCGGGTGCCGAAAGCGAACGTCGTGACAGTGACGCGTGCGCCGGCGTCTGCGGGACTTGGTCGGTCGGTGAATGGCACGGTGTTGAATGGACGCGGGGCTGGCAGTCCGCGGTGCGTCTCCGCCTCCGCCTCTCTCCCCTCTTCCTCCTTGCACACGAGCATTGCCGATGTGTTCGCGGCACGTACGACGGCGACGACGCGTGTAGTCGTCCCCGGCCCCTCTGCCCGCCGGATCCCCCCAGCAGGCCATCCTGGCGCCTCTCTGCAGTCACGCCAGAACGGCGCCGCCGCGATCATCGACGGAAGCGGCGTACGGCAGAGCAGCGAGACCGATGTGGTGGCCGTGCTGCAGTTTTCAAAGGGCCAGACGATGCGTTTTCTGGCGAACCTCTCGTCGTCCGCCCTGGTGGCGGCACAGGCGGCGCTGACGCGCGACTTTGAGAAAAGCAACGGCAGCAGTAGCAGCAGCAGTAACGGCGAGCTTGATGGTGCCGCCATGGCGAGCACAACTCTGGCGCGTGCGCCGCTGTCTCTGGTGGAGGTGGGAAAGTCGTACCTGGCGCACGTGTATGGTGATGAAAGCCCCTACGAGAATGTGCCCTTCGAAGATGTCGGCGTCTGTGTGCGGCTCTACCCCTCGTCCTCCAGTACGCCGGCCGACCAGGCCTGTCGGGAGCACATGAACGGTGTTCTCCTGCGCGAGGTGGACGTCTTTGGGTGTGCGGTTGACCGCCAACAACACGAGCAGGCCCTGCAGCAGCAGACAGCAGCCTACATCGAGTGCGAGCGTCAGTTCAAGTTCTCCAGTCTGCCCTTCCAGCTCGAGTCCATTTACTTCACCTTTGACGGCAGCATCTGCGTTGTGTTTTACCGCGTCGTCGTCGCGGACACCGCTGCCGCTGCCACGACGCAGCGGTTTACAAACACCTCGCGTGTGGTGCGCGAATTGCAGTTTCACTTGAGCTGTCGTGTCTTTCTAAAACAGTGCTGATGTGCAGAAGCAGTGTTGATGATGGTCATGAAGAAACCCACACAGGTCAACGGACAGTCACTGCAGCCGCTTGCTAACGAAATTAGCTTTCCTTGGCCTTGCCCCTGCAGCAAGGAATCTTGAATGCACTCCACCGTATCATAGACACTCTCATAGAGGCACACAGATTCAAATATATATATATGGGGTTTTCCAGCTGCGGTCCGCTCGCTGGGGCTGGCGACTCAGAGGCATCGCATTGGAACAAATAAAAAAGAAAGAGAACAACAAAGTTAAAAAAACGAAGGCAACCTTTTAGTAGCTTGAGGTCTACTCATTTCCATAGACAGTTTATTTTGTTTTTAACTAGTTCTCTTGCAGCATAGAAGCACCTTTTTTTCCGTTGATTGTTAAGACTGTCGCTCTTACCCGATGTGTCGGTTGCTGACGTTGCTATTGGGGTTGTGGTTGATTGTTTTGTGGCGCATTGGATAAAGTAATGGTCAGCTCGGACGCACTTGCGGGTGCTACCAGATGAACTGCACTGTGAGGCAATGAGGAGGGAAAAATAATAACACCAGCAACAAGGATTCTCTCTCTGCTACGTCCTCTTCTTTTTTTTTTCCTGTTTAGATCACCGTTAGACTTACCTCCCTCATTTTGTGCTCAAATTAGATTTGAATTCTTAGATTTTAACTTCCCACACCCCCTTTTTTTTTCTGAGGGTCTTTTGTTGGTGGTACTGTCTTCTCTTTAGGTATTATGATCTCTCCGTTTTCTCTTTCGTGTTCTTTCTCGCGTGCTCGTCCTCAAAAGTGGACGTGTTGCTTTTCCCATTTTTATCATGAAAACACTGTCTACGTTTTTTATTCCGTAGGACATGCTAGATTGTTCTTTTCCTTTCCAATCGAACGGGCACGTGTTGTCCAAGTAGTCCCTACGACCCACCCCTCCTATTTTGTTTCCGTCATAGCCGCTTCTGTACGTCAACTCTTGGGCGGACAAATCGAATGAAGGAGATGATTTCATGTTGCATGAACCGTTTTTGGAGGCGGCTGCGAGTACTGTCTTTTTCCTTCTCTTTTTAAGATTGAGCCGTACGCGGGCTAGTGTTCGTCTACAACAGCTCCCCTTTTTGGATTTATGGCTGCTGTTGAGCGTTCCGCCAGCGGAACCCTACTAGACAAGGATAAAACACTGCTACCCTACACGTATATATACATATATCTTTGTTAAAAACTTCTTCCTTTTTTTTTCTGCCTTTTACGAGCGCACCCTGTGCTGCTCTCGTTTGGCTCTTCCGGCTCTCTGTCTATGTTCTGCCGGGTACGTTGGGAAAAAAAGTTGGAGAAGTTGAAGCTATTCAATTTAGTGCTCACGCTAAAGCGGATCAACAGCAACAGCAATAAAGAGAACGCTGAGGGAATGACGCAATCTGAGCGACTTCGTACGAGAGGTTAACGTCCTTCCTGTTTTGGTCAATAATTTTCATTTTACTGGATGTACGGATTTCTCTGCCGGCGTGTGTGTGTGTGTGTGTGCGTGCCACTTTCCCATTTGATGTTAATGTGTTTTTCGTTTTGAGAAATTTGAAGTGCCACCTTTTCCGTGTGTTTTGTTTTCTGGTTGCGTGGCTTTTCTCTTCTTTTCTTTCTACGCCTCTTCTCCCCCCTTCACGCTGGGTGGGCGTATCGTATGAAGAAAAGCGATACTAAAGAGAAACGCCTTGTCTCACCAGCTCTCCTTGCAGGCTGTGAGGGTAAGTTCGAATGTCCTCCCCCCCCCCTTTTTTTTTTGACTGGCTGTTTGTATTGGGACCCCCGCCCTTCAAGGTGTCGAGGAAGGCGAATAAAAGCGGAGCGAATACGGTGCCCCAAACGATTGCTTGCGACCTTGTACCTTCAGAAGTGATCCAGTCGTTTGAATTGCGTGAAGATATGTGATGCCGTGTGTCAGTGCTTCTGTCGAACTCTGTGTCATGGGAAGAACGCTTAATCAAACAACAAATAATACAATGCCTCGCTCGTAGCCAACTTTACTCAACTCTATAACATCTCTCTCTCTCTCTCTACGTTTCATTACATGTATGGCTCGCAACACCAAAGATTATCTGTAGTCTTGAATCCCAGAGTCTATCGCGGCTATTGCCAACACGTGCAATTCGGAACTCATCATTGCTTCCTATTGCCTCCACAACGACATTAAAAAAAAGGAGAAGATCGCCAAGTATCGAACGATGCCCGTCAGCTTTGAGGAACTCATGGCCGAGTGCCAGGCTGTGAAGGACGAGGTAATCGGATGGTGCCGCCACGTTCACCAAAACCCCGAGCTCTCCTACAAGGAGTCCAAGACGGCAGACTTCATCGTGGAGACGCTGAAGAGCCTCAACTGCCCGGCGCTCGAGATTACGCACCCCGTGCCTACCTCCGTCGTGGCGAACCTGAAGGGCGGTGCGGGCGAGGGTCCTATGGTGGCCTTGCGTGCTGACATCGACGCGCTTCCGGTGGAGGAAGAGACGGACGTGCCCTTCAAGTCGCAGAACAAAGGCGTTATGCACGCGTGCGGGCACGACGTGCACACGGCGATGCTGCTGGGTGCGGCGAAGGTGATATGCGCGCACCACGCGGACATCAAGGGCAGCGTGCGCTTCATCTTCCAGCACGCGGAGGAGCTGCTGCCTGGCGGCGCGAAGGAGCTGGTGGCTGCGGGCGTGATGGAGGGCGTGAAGAGCATCTTTGGTATGCACTGCGCGCCGAATTACGAAGCCGGCACTGTCGGACTGATGCCCGGCATCATCACGAGTTACCCGGACTTCTTCAAGCTGGTGATCCGCGGCCGTGGCGGCCACGCGTCGACGCCGCAGCTGCTGGTGGACCCTGTGCCGATCGCCGCGGAGGTGGTGACGGCCATCCAGACGATTGTGGCGCGCAAGGTGGACCCGAAGGTGGCGCCGGTGGTTTCCGTCACGACCATGACGACGGGGCCAAATGAGAGCCACAACGTGATCCCTGACGAGGTGAAGCTGATGGGGACGGTACGCTCGCAGGACAAGGGTGTGCGCGAGCTGGTGCCTCGCGAGCTGGAGCGCATTGCGCAGAACATCGCTGCTGCACACGGCGGCTCTGCCCAATTGGACTTCACTTTTGGCTATGACTGCTGTGACAACGACCCTGCGGTGACGGCGCAGATCCACTCCATCGGCGAGCGCATCATCGGCGCTGAAAACATAATCAATCCCAAAGTGGCGGTTTACGGCGGCGAGGACTTCTCTGCATATCAGCTGGTGAAGCCCGGTTGCTACCTCTGGCTAGGCACGGGCAACAAGGCGGAGGGTTGGAGTGAGACCTGCCACTCGTGCAAGTTCCGTGTCGACGAGCGTGCGATCCCAATCGGCTACAGCTTTCATGTTGGTTTCGTATACGAGAACGTCATTGCGTAACGCGATGAGCGTGCTAAGATTCGATGCAGCCAAGCTACGAGCACGGCACATGGTGAACTCAAAAGAAGATCGTTGGGAGCCGTGCTTTTTTGTTTTGTTTTGAACGGTTTCCCTGCATTCACGGTGGTGCGTTTGATGATTTCTGTTTGAGTTTCACACGCCCCTTTTTTTTCCTTTCTTCTGTGCGAGGGAAAATGCGTGACAAGCATGTGTTGCCGGGTTAACCTCCTTCTAATGTGGTCAAATGAGCTGTCCAAACGGCTTCTTTTCATCTCATTCGGCGCTACTCTTGTGTTTCTATATTTTTTTTTTATGTTTAACAAAATGTGTTTTTCGTTTAGGAGTGCCAGCGTTCTTAATTCTCTTTTCTCACGATTTCCTCGTTACTTGGTTCGCGTTCAGAAAAGCGTGTTTTCACTTTATTGTTTTCTTCTGTTGTTGTATTCCGTTCTATTATTATTATTATTTAACGAATTAATTGTTTTGATTTGTGTTCCCCAGCGTGTGAAGACGCTTTTCATCGTCGGTGTGACCGGGGGAGGGGGGCACGCTTTAACGCATAGATTCTCTTCTTTTCTTGTAAATAAATGAAATTGTTGTAGATCTTACCATTTCCTTCTTGCTTTCTTATTGTTATTCTTATTGTCACCGTTTTAGTAAAAGTTTAATTTCACACTTGACGAAGTACGGAAAGATCCTAAAAGAAGAAAAAAGGACAACCACAAATCGCTAAGCAGAAACGGAAAGAAAATATCTCTTGTTGCTTTGATGCCGCTTGGTGGCGAATTGGCATCTCTTCATCAGCCGCATTTTTGCAACAATTGTCGAACCGGAGAACAACGCTGCACCTCCTCATTAAGCGTTTACACCTACTGGTGGGGTGCACGTTAGTAGTAGGAGCAGTAAAACGCTCCTCTTTTGCATCGCGTCTTCCTACGCAGCCCCCACTTTATGTCTTCAACACTCTCTCATTTTCAGCTGTTATTTCCCATTTAGCTACGTTGCGTCTTCTTGTTGTTCTCCTAATTTAAAAAAAAAAAACTATCGTCTTTCGTCTCCCATTAGATACTTGCTATTCATTTCGAATATTTTTCTCTTTTCTTTCGGACGTGCTTTCCGCTTCTACGGCAACAGCAAAAGAAAACGATAACTGTGTTTTTCTTTTCTTTCTCAGAGATGTCGAAGGCCACCAACGTTGATTACAAGCAGGTCGGACAGCGCGACGTGCATGACGCCGTCGATGCCGCGCCGACCGAGGTCATTCACTCGGTGGGAAACGTGCAGCGGCCGTGGCATTACGGCTTATGTACCCTTTGCAGTGAGATGAACTCCTGCTTAGAGTGCTTTGTCTGCGCTCCCTGCCAACTGAGCCGCCAATTCAACATGCTGTACAACCTGAAGCCGGAGTTGCACATCCCGGTGTGCCTGGCGGTGGTGCTGCTGGACTCCATGGGCGTGCCGGCCGGCTTTGCGCTCCAGTACGTGATTCGCTCTGATATTCGTCGCCGCTACGGTATCGAAGGCAACATCGTGTCGGACTGCTGCTTCTCGTGGCTTTGTGCGCCGTGTGCGATTCAGCAGCAATTTTTGGAGATGACCTCCGTTGGCTCCTGCCCTGGAATGAGCATGTGTGGTGTCATCCCCTTGGCGCCCGAGGAGCCGCTCATGCTTTAGAAGACACACACGCACACCTCCCTCTCAAGGACTCCGCTATTTTCTTTCTTCTTGCGTTTGGCTTAGTGACCATGCATGTCAAATTTTCTCTCTTGCGTTGTTTGGTTGTATTTAATTGCTTTCTTTTACGAAAAGAAAAGCAGCGGCTCAGGATACTGGTGCTGAACACTTTTTTTCTTCTTTCTATTCGTCCTTTGGATGTACTGAATGATAACACTTGATGGTGCAACGCTGGCTTCATTTAGCCGCTGTCCTTTCTTGCTTTCTTATTTAGCGAGGGGATCAGTAAACGATACTACGTTTTTTTTTTCTCTTCTACTGAGCTTTTAAAAAGTGCTTCGTGAAGGCTAAAAAGTGTGCTCTAAGAAAGCAAAAAAAAGAAAAGAAAAAAACGAAAACATTTCAAGTGGGCAAGCTCTGCGTGTCACGGCTGCGCTCGCCACGTCTGAAACAAAGGAGGCGCCCCCAAAAAACACACCAACAACACGCGGATTGCCCTTTTGCGTCGCAACTGCTGCTCTTTCCCCTGTGCTTCTTTCACGTGCTTGTCTGCTATTTGCGTGTTTCTCGAGCGTTTTCTGTAGGTTTTCTTTCTTACCCTTTCGTTCGAGCCCTCTTTTTTTTCTCTCTTTTTCTTTTGTTGCCTTGTTAACGAGATAAACGACGTGTTTTATCACAACTGTTGCAAATGCACCAGTTTGGTGCGTCCCCGTGGCGGACGTTTTCGCGTGAAACGTCTACCCAGCACTCGTAGGCGGGCTAAGCCAGCGCTGAGCTTGTCATGTCGTTTGCAGGAGAGATTTCTCCACCACAGGTGTTCAGCCGGTACCGTACACAGTCTGGGATCAGCGATGGCAGCTATGATATGCGACGGCTGGCCTTCTCATTTTCTACTTGAATGGTAATCAACCAACTCCTCCTATTTTACTTCTCGCCGTTTCAACCTCGTTGTCGAAAATTCTTCTTCATTTCTCTTTTTAGAAGTGTAAGCACATCATCTTTTTCTTTTCGTTCTCATATTTTTATCCTTTAAAGCTTCACGAACACCATTGATCTTCCGCCACACCGTTCACCGCTGTTGGTAAGCAGCAACCTATTTACTATCGATTCCGTGCCCACGGAGGCCTTCTGCGCAATGCGCTCCAGCAACACCAACAGCGACAGATATCGGATGTCCTCCGACAACACCGGGAGCGGCAGCAATGCGGGCGTCCCTCCTCGCACTCAAACAACTACGAGGCCCGCCGTGCGCCGCGCCGCCGCCGCCTCAAGCCGTGTGGGCGGAGGCAGAGCAGCGGGTTCCTCCCAGTGCACGGATGGCTCTTCAAGAACGATGGGCACTCGTGCCGTCGGTGCTACTCAGATCCCCAACACTGCAACCGGCGCAACTCCATCACGCCGCGTCCCACCAACGTCCAACCGAGACGCGCTGCAAGCGGAAATGGATGCGCTGGCGGACGACTTCTACGGCGGCGTGGCCTCTGCCGCACCACAGCGAGCTGCCGTGGCGACAATGGCGGGTGCGCCAGCCGACGACCCGTTTTACAAACCACCAACCAAGGGCGACGTCAGCGTGGCACAACTGCGAAGCCGAACGACGTGGTACGACGGCCCCACCGACACGGAGGGGCGCGCGTTTGACGCGAGTGATAGAAATTTGCTGTGCATGGATGTCTTTGTACCACCGGGTGGTGCGGGCGGTCGCCACGCGACGACGACAGCCGCACGCCGTGGCATCTCTTCCTTATCGTCCACCTCCGGCTCCGCCTCTCTCTGCGTGGTCGGGTCGGCCGATCACGGGCTGAAGGTCTTCGATCTTAACTCGATGCGGGAGGTGAAGTCGCTTTACACGAAGACGTGCGGCCACACCGAATGGGTGACGTCGTGCCGCTTCTTGTCGGACCGCCGCGTGCTCTCTGGTGGCATGGACTCGAAGCTGTGTCTGTGGAGCGACGTGACGCGTGGTGGTCCGGCGCGGTGTTCTGACTTGCTCGGACACACCGGCAGCATCAGCCAGGTGGAGGTGAACGAGAGTGGCGGCCGCGCGATTGCGATGAGTGCGAGCTACGACCGTACGATCCGCCTCTGGGAGTTGAGCTCCATGGGTGGTGGGCGTGAAATCGGCTGCCTTGCTGGCCACAAAGGCCCCGTCACGCAGTTCAGCTGGTGTGCGAAGCAGGTGCTGTCCGGCGACCGTCAGGGGACGGTCAAGTTGTGGGATGCCGAGACGGCGCAGTGCCACCTGACCGCTTCATCAAAGCGGGGCCAAATTGGTGCCCTCGGCCACCTGATACATCCAGATGTGGGTCATCTCGTCATGTTTGGCGATCAAAGTGGCGTGCTGACGGTGCTGGACACCCGCACACCGCCAAAGACAAAGCCGGCGTTCCAAGAAGAGCTGCACCCCGGCGGGATGGTCACCTTCATCCGTGCCCCCGCTGCCACTGTGGTGTCCGCACCCCTCATTGTGACCTGCGGCGCCGACAAGCGTATCGTCGCGCGGGATGCGCGGCGCAACTACGCGGAGGTGTACGTCCTACGCGACCACGACGACTTCGTCTACTCGATGGAGATGATCGGCAACTTGCTCCTGACGGGCGCCGGGAATGGCCGTCTGCTAGTGCACAACGTGGAAACGGGCGAGCTACACTACGAGCTCGATGCGAACGCCGCCGCCGTGCGCGAGATCTTCGCTAGTCCTGACAAGTTGGTTGCCGCCGGCGATGACGGCAAGGCGAAGGTGTTTGATTTCATGTAAAGTAGTGAGCACAGTGCTCTGTCGAAGACGCGCTTCACGACACCGCACACGCACACAGGCGCGCACATACCAAAACTATTTTATTGCCGGTGAACCAGTTTTTTCTTTGAGTGATCCGCGCGTGTTGAATGCACAGCCGCATACGATTGCCGGCATCCACTCCTGACTGTATGAAAAAAGTATCCAGTTCAATGAGAAGAAAAGAAAAGTGTTTAGTTTTAGCTTTAGCATCGCAGTTCTTGTTGATGGAGCTCGTAGCCTATCGCCCAAGCCGCATCAAAGAGTGACCAGAATCACGGCGCTGCATGTCTGTTTCTTCATATTTTCTTTTTGTAATGAAATCCATCACATAATAATGAACGTCACTCCGCGCTCGAAATGCGCACCTAACTGTGATAATAGGCGCGTGTTTCTGAATATCTGTGTGCAACGCATCTCACAACTTTAAAAATTTTAAACTCTCCGTCTTTTCCTTCTTTCAACGGTGCTTAATGTCAATCTTTCTTTTCCTTTATTCCACGTCTTCTCCTCGTTGACGGACAATGACTTTCGTGGGGCCAATAGGTGCGACGCCTTCTTGATTGCTGCTAGCCTTTTGTTTCTGTTTTTTGTTTGATTGTTTAACGTCTGCCGCACGACGTCTAAACAGGTCTCGTCGGCGACAGCAACAGAAGCAACCACCGCGGCAGAGCGGACAGGAACAGCGCTGCTGCATTTTCTCAGTGCTCTTTAACGCTACTCTCCGTTTTCCATTATCGGTTTTTTTTAAATCAACATGTCCATCGACAACACGGGTGATGACCGCACGGTGCCGGTCAACACGATGCCAAACCCAGCTCCTTATGTGACCGCCCCACCCACGATGGCGCGGAACGCAAAGGGGCGCTTTCTGCACGGCCTCTGTGTGTGCTGCGACGAGTGCGATTCCTGCCTCGAGGCATGGTTCTGCACACGTTGTCAGATGAGCCGACAGTGCAACATGATGAAGAACGGCAAGGCGGAGATTGATTGGCTGACGTGCTGTGCTTCCTACCTCGTGGATGTCTTGTGTGCAGCTGGCCTGCTAGCCTTCATCTTTGTGTGCCAGACACGCCGGATGGCGCGTGAGCGGTACGGCATTGCAGGTGGGTGTTGTGGAGATTGCTGCCTCGCATGGCTATGCACGTCATGCACGACACAGCAGATTTTGCTCGAGATGAGCGCGCGTGGCGATTTTCCTGGCGCGTGCTGCTACCAGGTGCCTCATCTTCCGGGCGCCACGAACATGTATTGACGAGTGCTCGCGCCTACATTGCGTGTACACCTATACATCAGCGTAAAAGCCGATGTGCCTTCTTTAAGCAGTAATAGTGCTAAAGGCAGATGTTCATATTTTTATTGATGGTCAGACTAAAGAGAGAGAGAAAGAAAAAAGCAGACATCGCTTTCTCGCGGTTCTCCTCGCAGCCGTGGTGAGCGTATTTGAACTTTCCAACCTCGTCTTACCAGGTTTGCTACTTTCTCGGCATTTATCGGTGCATGGGACTCGTTTCTTCTCTTCTTCATTCGTCTCTCGTGCAAAAACTAGACACATACCGTTAATTATTCTTTTTGCAGTCAGAATGTGCTTTGTTAGTGGAAATTATTTTTCTTTTCTGTAAGAGGAAAGGGGCTTCTCCATCACAAAAAAAAGGACATGGGGAAGGGGTGACACCACCTCTCCTTTACCCTCTGCTCCCTTTTCTGTTGTTGATGTCCTCCTTGCGCTTCTAACCGATTTGTCCCTTCTTTCCATGATTCAATACCACGGATCTTTTCCTCTTGTGCTTTGTCTCTTCTCTTACACCCACCACTTCTCCAATACTACGGGATTTCTTTTGTTTTTGTTGCATTCGATTAAGAGAAAAAAAAACCGCCTTGTTTTCCGATCCTGCACGACGAAGAGAGTGGTGGAGCCCTTCTGTCTTTTCTCCTCTGCCCCTTTTTAACAACTTTGTGATGAATTGGGAGGCAATGAGGCGCTACCGTTTGTCGAGACGATCGGCTGTTTTTCCTTTTCTCTCTGGACTTTACTCTGTTTTCTTTTGTGTTCCTGTGTGGTCTCGAACGAAGCCATACTTTAAGTTCTCAGACATACAAAAAGCGTAGTGTTGATGAAAATAGAAATGAGGCTGATAGCAGCTTTCATTGTACGAGGAGGGTGTCGCTCCGCTTTCAGTGGAAGGAAAACGGAATCAATTTACATAGATGCTCTGGACTATTTGCCACGTACCTGAAGACCTCACACTATTCACAGGCTCTATTCCTGCTCCCTCACCGTCTCTCGCTCTCTCTTTAATGCATCAAAAATATTTTGCCGTCCACGCTACGAACACTTGTCTTTGTCCATTTTTTTTTGTTTTCACTGCCCATTTTCAGTTCCCGCGTACTCTCAGCTCGTTGGAGACTTTCAGGTTATTTTCTTTCTCTTCTCTTTTCTCACGTACACCATTAACTCGCTTAAACCCGCCGAGGTCAGTAAACTGCCGCGATGTCACAGCACGCCAGCCCTGTCTTCACCAAACCGGCGGATTACTATCCGCCGAGCGACGCGCAGGAGGACCTCGACGAGCGCCTTGTGAACGTCGCCGATGCCCTCCCCCCCCCTCCTCCCACTGGTGCGTCACAGCCACAGCGGTCGCGGAACGTGCCAGATCAGTACTCCCCTTCCTCCTCTCCTCCAACGCAGCGGAACGCAGGAGCTCCTGCGAGCCGCTACGCGGCTACGAACGACATCCCCGTCAACCTCACCGCCACCAAGTTTCGTCACCGGCCCTGGCACTACTCCTTATGCGTCTCATGTAAAGAGATGGACTCGTGCGCCGAGGCGTGCTGCTGCCTCTATTGCCAGCTGAGTCGTCAGTGCAACATGTTCGTGGCCAACAAGCGAGAAATCCACTGGCCATACTGCCTCCTCATGACCTTCACGGACCTATGCGCGCTGCACATGCTCGTCACGTGGATTTTCGCGAGCGAGACGCGACGCATGGCGCGCGAACGGTACGGCATCAGCGGCTCGTGCTTCAGTGATTGCTGCGTGGGGTGCTGGTGCCGCAGCTGCACTACTCAGCAGGTGCTGTTGGAGATGACCGTGATGAACGACTTCCCGGGTGCGACGTGCTACAACGCGGTGCCGCAGCCGATGGAATTTGAGATGGTGTAGCAATCTGGTTACCAACGCAGTTGCTTTCATTAGCGCCGCTTTCCGTTACTGCTATGTCGGTGGCTGACACTGATGGGGATTTCGAATGCACATGTGTTTTATTTTCCCCCTCTCTTTGTGTGTGTGCGTCTCTCCATTTGTTTCTCGGCTTTGGTGGTGTGTTTTCGTCGAACACGCCGCGTTATCTTTTGTATTTATTTTTTTCTCTGTGAGTTTCGCTTTGATCAGCTCTTCTCCTAGTTTTGGTTCTTTAATATGAACGAGCGATTATCCTGTATACTTCCTCTCTTTCTCTTTGGTACGAGTGCAGTGGAGCTGCAGGGGCGAATCACTGGCCTTGCACTAATACACCATAGCGAGATTATCTGCTGGATTTGTTGCGCCTAGTTCCGTTTGCCCTTTCTCTTTATGCTTGAATCAAAGGGAGAAAAAATACCCTTCTCTCTCTCACAATGTGAAGCAGCCCGACAGTAGCGGTTGGGGCCGGTGTGCGGGTCGACGCTATACTTAGTGGAGCGCGGGAAAGAATGCACAGCTGTGTGTGCTCTTCATCGTCTGCGGCGGCTTTTCTGATCGTCTGCTTTTCTTTTCTTTTTTCTTTTTACTTATGCCGTGGTTTGGGTTGCTCTTGTAATTGCTAACTGTGTCGCCTTGTCGGAGGGATGTAAAGGAACTGGAATGCGTTGAACTGTGCGGCGTGCTTTGGGTTGTCCGTTTTTGCTCGTGCCTGGTGGAGGAGGGGCGGGCTGTGGGGTTGCATTGCGGGCAGCGGTATCAAAAGAAGCGGGAACGGCATCGAAGGGTACGTCCCATGTTATCCACGGGAGGAGGAGGGGAGGGTCTGCGAACAAAAAAACTCTTGTGAGTGTCTGTATTTTGCACATTCCCAGTTCTTTTTTTGTTTGTTTGTTTTGTTTAGCGGTTTCCTTCATGTGGTGACACTTTTTTTTTCCACTCGAAGGCACGCAGTGGTCGCACATACGTAGCTTGATGTTTGTGGCAGTGAGAAGGTCCAGCACGCCCGAGTCACTGTGGTCATGGCTGCGTGTGTTGTAGTAGTTTTCCTTGCTGCAGCTTCTGTGTACCCCGCGTACGCTTGAGCCGTTGCGTTAACGCGGCATCTGCGCGATGTTTAAGAAACGCCTGCAAAGACAACGCAACTTTAGATTCCTACTTGAACATTTCCCATGAAGGCTATGTAATGCTTCCCGCTGGCCGCGGCGTCCCATCTGCCGTGACGTTTCTGATGTGCAGCTCGACAGCAGCAAAGACCCTCCCATGTACGTATTGGGGGCACGGAGACTGCAGGTCGGAACGACACCAAAAAGCGCAGCCTGTGTCTTCCTTCTTGTTGCTGTCTCCTTTTGTACGTATATGTACATGCGTACTGGCGACTGAATTATCTTCACACTTTTCTTTCCTGTTTGCGCTTTCTCTTCTCACGTTGCTCTGTGCGAGCGGACTTTTACGCGACTTCGACCCCACACACGTAAATCAAAATAACGCATTAAAAAACAAACTGAAAAGACACGCAACACGCAGGAAAGACTGCAGTCATGCGCCGTTTTCCTCCCATCCCGTCTTGCAAGATGAAAAGAGACGGCCGCGTCTTTGTCTCCTGCCTGACAGCACCCTTGCGCTGCGCCGCGGCGACTCCAACAACGAAACCGCTGCCGTCAGCGCTTTTGCCGGTGCCCACGGAGCCCTGCGGTTTGAACGGGGGTCTTTATCCCCAACTCCTTCATCAGATAATGCAGAGAAAACAGAAAAACATACAGGAGGAACTTCAGTCGGCTCTCCAATTTCTGCTCGAGCTTGGAACACCACCTGTCGACACCGCGGCAAGCTCTTCCGCAGATCACCCGAGCACCGACCTTCTTCGAGAACAGAAAATGTCACAAGCTTTAGCGACGCTTGTGCGGAACCCCGCGACTCACCGATGCATATTTAATAACGCATTCTCTTCTCGGTACCACCTTGAACGTCCTGCAGGGTGCGTGCAGGTTCCAGCGGTGGTCGGCTACGTTTACATGGAGCTGCAGCGGCGTGGCTACAACGCCGAAACGTGGTGGAGGTGCTACTATCAAAGGTTTGTGCAGCAGAATTTGCCACCGCCGTCTGCCCATATCACAGAAGGCGAGAACACGACCACCGTGACAACGGAGGCCGGGTTGGCCCCTTCCAATGATGAAGGCTTGTGCTGCACAGATGGCGAGGCGAGGTCGACGGTGTTTCGTGCTGGGGCTGCTGTGGACGCCGACGCGGTGCCGTCGTTGTGCTGGGAGCGGCAGCGACGCAGGGACACGTTGGGCAGTCACGCAAAGAAAACACAGACCTACGGGACGCCAGAGTCGCTCTGCACAGACACCGGTCGGCCTACGTCTCCCGGTGCTATTCTTCCTAGTGGAATGACGACACCGCAGTGGTCAACTTGGATTCCTCTCTCTCTTCTTTTCCACCTGCCATTTTTCCCTGTCCCGTACCCGAGGTCGAAGGAGCATAACATGTGGAGAGACACCGGTGTGATGGATGAGGCAGAAGACGAGCTGGACGACGGCGCGGGTGGCCAGGGTAAAATAAAGAAGTTCGGTACCACAACGGTCGACGGTGGGCAGAACACCTTTACGTATGTGGAGGCAGAGCAGAAACGGGAGGAAGCCTTGATGTCCCGTTTTGATGGTATACTTCAGCAAGGATGGACGTCGTCGCCGTCGACGACGCCTGTACCGGCTGCGGCTCTGGCGACGGCGGACACACGCAAAGGCGACACGGCTGCCACGTCACTTCCCCAGAGACGAAGCTGGCAGCATCCGTTTTATGATGAATTGTTTGTTGTACGAAAACCGCTCTTGCAACGCAGCTCATTCGAGGATGTCAATTCGAGAGAAGGGCGTACATCCATCAATGAACACGCAACGGCCGCACTGGATTGGGCTCCTCAACTGCGTGCCCTTTGCCCGCTAGAGGCGCCGTGGCACATCGTACCGCTTCTCTCGACAGTGGCAGGTCCGAACACGTCACACACGGTGTCCCCGCACCAAAGTAGCACAGTTGCCGCTAAGGGAAGCGACAGATGTATGCCATCTGCAACGTCACCAACAGCGGCAACATCCACATCGTCGTCGTCCGTGTCGCTGTCATGGCCAAACCCGCAGGCAGAGCTGCAACTCGCCTCCAGTTATCTGCCCTTTTTGAGTGGTTTTTGGGCACGCAAGTCTCGACTACTGCAGAACCTACCAGAAGCGTCCTTCTTTCCCTTTTCTGTCTATCCTTTGTTCGCTTCTCAGAACAACTCGACAGGGAAAACGGTACGCAGGTCGAAGTTTGGTCCGCTGAGCACCAAGTGGGCGGCACACATGTCGCCGTTCGCAATACGAGGCAGCCGCGACAGCAAGACGCGCAGCGGCAACGTTGCCCCGCAGCTCGAAGCTTCCGCGTTTTCGAACCCGCCACCCTTCGCTCACGACGGTGCTTTTCGAACACCACAACGCACGGACTCTCTCTCCTCTCCCTTTTCGGTGTTGCAGCCCAACTGGAAGGCGCACGCGGTGCTTTACTTTGGCAGGCAGTACATTCCGGTCGCCTGCACAACGCTCGCCTGTTTATTCGATTCTGCCGTGTGCGCTCAACACGCCATCCCGTTAAACGTGTTTGGCAGTCCGTTTACGTTTCTGTTTAACATTACGCGACATCGCCAACAGCGACACGCACCTCCCTGCATGGCGAACGAGCAGATGCGGAGCCGACGCGACAACGTGACGAAGGGGGTGGCAGGCGCCGCCGCCGACTCAAACGTGGCTCCCCACACCCGCGATAACGCGAAGAAAGCGGCTGCGATCACACGCGAACTTTCACTTGCGCAAGACGCGACGAGGCCGCCACAGCCGTCGCGTTCACCGTGGCTGGAGCGGCTGCAGCGCATTCAGCTGGATCAGCAGCGCACCTCCCACGCCGTAAGTACATCCTTCAACGAGCGCGTTGTCGAAATGCGGTCCGCACAGCACCACAATTACTTTCTCTTCCGCTCTCCCTATTGGCTGGAGGTGGAGACCCTGTACGAGCGGTGGGGGGTGCACATGGTCCCTGGGGAGCTGCCGCTGCGCGCCGGGAGCGACTTGTACGTCAACGCAGAGCAGACAACGGACGCGTCGCGCTTCACGCCGGCCACCTGCGTCCCGCATCTTCAACAAGAGATTCTGTTTTGCGACTGCCTGGCGCGGTGTTTGTGGGAGGTCTCGCAGCAACTGCTGAGTGTCATTGCCCCTGAAGTTCGGCCACGGCGGCGCGGCAGCAAGGCCATCTGTGCGTGGACCTATCAGGCACTGAAGGAGCGTGCAGCGGCGGCGCAGCGAGTGTCGAACTTGTGGATCGCGGACGAGGTGATCAAAAAGATGGGCTGGACACTGTGTCCCGTCGCCCTCCGTACTGCGGCAACGGTGGGAGAGAGGTTGGGTGGCCCCCAAAGCCAGTCGGCGACGAAAACAATCCTGCACGTTGAGCTGCCATTGGAGAGTCTCCATCAACATGGACTGCGTATGCGACTGGAAGGCGCAGCGAGACCTGAAGCTAGTGAAGAGCGACCGGTGCAGCCCTCTGTCTCACCGTTCGGGAACACTGCGCCGCACCTTTTCGCACCTCCGCCTGCACCGGCGCCAGTGGCAACTCAGCAGCATCTCTCTCGGCTACCCCAGCGGAGGTTCGTCACCGTCTTTCACTCCAGCTGCGTTGTGGAGCAGGAGCAAATCAGTTTTGTGGCGACGCACCATCCGCAGGTGCTGTTGCTGCGTGTGCCTCACGTTACAGCAGCAGAACTGCGCGGTCAGCAGAGGAGTTCTGTTTTGGCGATGAAACCGTGGTTGCTGACACACCTCCAAAAAGCAGCAGAGAGTGCGCTCAAGAACTCAAGCGCCAACAGCGAACAATCAGGTTGGGACACCCACAGCGCAGCAACCGTGACCTCTGCATCGTCGGACAGCACCGGCTTCGAGACGGGAAGCCGGCATCTCGACGAGGTGTCGCTGTCAGAGTTGTCGGACGACGCAGAGGCGCAGCAATACCTCGTTATGGCAAAGGCAAAACTCTCACGTTACGCGGCACCTTGGCGAAACACGAAGCTGACGTTTGCCTCCCGTCTTGATCTGGCGAGGCTCGCTCTGCAGAAGGGCTATCGGCCAGAGAACGCGCATCGGTGGGTGTCGCTGGATTTTTTACGCAGCGAGCGTCGAGTGCGGCCAGTGCAACGCCCCGCACAAACCCCCGAAGCAGCGTCGTCGCTGTTGTCTCCCGCCTCTCCGACTCCACTCGAAGGGGCGTCGGTGAGCAGCGTGGTAGACGCCCATGAAGGACTCACGGCCATTGACGTCGAGGTGCACACCGCACTTCAGCGGGACGAGTACAACGCCGTGGCCGACAATCGTGCGGTGATGCCGTTTGTGGAATCCGAGCCGGGACGTTGCGCTAAAGGCAGCTTTTTCTCGCGCAATTTTGTAACCATTAAGATGACTCTCGTGAACCGCGAGGAGCTGGAGTGGTCCAGTGAGATTTCACCAATGGATCGCTTCATGTGGCTGTTCAAAAGCCTGTGAGAGGGTATTTATGTGTCCGAGAAACTACTTAACGCTGCAGAGTCACGGCTTCCCCCCTCCCCCCCCCCCGGTCCTTCTTCCTTCTTTCGACTTCTATTTCAGCATCTTTCCTATCTGCTATTTCACGTTTTTGATTGTTGTGACTGACGGAGGCGTACGCAGCCACAGTGACAAAGAAAGCGAAGAAGAGAAATACTTGCCAACCAGACAGTTTTCGTTTGCTTCCCCGCGGCGTTCACCACGTCGTTCGTTGAGGAACGAGTGTCATGCATGGCTTTTTTTTTCTTCTGAAGCTGTTCTCGTGACTTTATGACGCTCCGCTTTCTGCTTCGCCCGGGCGCCGTTGCAGCAGCGCCACCCGCTCCATATTAAAAAGAAAACAGAAGGGCTTGCCGTGGTGTAACGTGTGTGTGTGTAGTGTGTGTGCGTTAAAACGATGTACTCCTTTTGTCTCTCTGCTAGCCTAAGCCACATCGCCTTCGGCTCCTTTTCTTTTCACCCTCTTCCTCTCCATCTTACATGCGCAACTCTCTGCTGCGCTGACACCCCCCAAATGGTCTTGCTTCCCGGTCACTTGTCTGAAGTGTCTTCTTGCAGTTAGAGCCGACGTGTCTCTTGTTGTTGTTTGCCTGTTTTTGCTGTCGTTGTACATCGGCGCCGCACCGTTATCCTCGTCGACCGTTTATTATTCGTTAAGTGAGAGGATCGGGAAAGAGAAAAAAAATTCTCCACGTTGGAGGATTTGTGTTCATATACACAAATCGAGTTGGTAGTGCGCACTCCGGGCGTATGTATCGCTATAGAACGAATCATTAGAAGGATCAAAGTAGACGTGAGAAGGGAGCCGATTACAAAAGACTGTGTGCTCTTTTTTCCGCTATATTGATCCTGCATCAGAGACATACGTATATATTCTTCCTTGTAGTTGCGTGAGACGAGTCCAACAAATCTGAGCGTCGACTTGCGACGTGCCTTTGTTCTTCCTCGCATCCTCCGTACACACACGCGGTCTCACGGAAGCGTACAGAGCGAGCGCTTTCCCTTTCTTCTGACGCCGTGGTTGTATTGTTTTTCGTTGTGCCACGGTTTCATTCTACTGGTGTTGACACGTACATCGCACAACAATGTCTGATCAGCGCATTTCGGTGGCGGTGCGCATCCGTCCTCCCATCGAGCGTGAGCGCTACGAGCCCGTGTGTGCGCGAAAGGCGGACGATGACCAGACCATCATCATCAAATCGGATGAAACCTCCTCCAGCGTCGGCGGCACCTCCGCCTTCCAGTTCGACTACGTCTTTGACGAGACGGACGATCAGCTGGCCGTGTACGAAGAGTCGGTGCAGGAAATGGTCGACCACGCGTTGTCAGGGTTTAATGCGACTGTCTTCACCTACGGTCAGACCGGCTCCGGTAAGACCTTCACCATCTTAGGTCAGATGTCGCCGGACGGGAAGGTCAACGACGTCTCGGGTATGTTCCTGCGCGTCTTCGACGACCTGTTCACCTACAAAGAATCCGTAAAGGACCGCATTCACATCCTCATTACGCTCTCGGCGATGGAGCTCTACGTCGAGGACGTCATGGACCTGCTCTCCAACAAGAAGAAGCTGAAGCTGCGTGAGACCCCGGAGGAGACACTCACGATGGGCATCAGCGTTGTCGAGGTACACACGATGGCGGACGTGGTGCGCAACTTCCACATTGCGAACTCGTTTCGCTCCGTCACAGCGACGAAGATGAACGACACCAGCTCGCGCAGTCACGCCCTCTTTTTCATTGACCTCTTTCAGGTGCCCGCTGAGAAGTCGCCGCAGTCGCCGGTGCTGTCGCAGCTGGTGGACGCCAACGGCTCGCCGACGACGCAGGGGTGCCCGGGTATCATCCGCTCCCGCATTGCGCTGGTCGACCTCGCTGGAAGTGAGCGTGTGAAGCGCTCGGGTGTTACCGGGCAAGCGATGGTGGAGGCGCAGGCCATTAACAAGTCCTTGTCGACTCTCGGCACTGTGATCAATGCCATGTACACACAGAGCCCGCACATCCCGTTTCGCGAATCGAAGCTGACGAAGCTGCTGAAGCCGTGCTTCGTCGAAACCACTTCCCGTCTGCTGCTGATTGGTCAGGTGGCACCGCCGTCGAATAGCGCCTCGGAGTCGCTGGGCACGCTGCGCTTTTGCGATCGCGTGAAGGGCCTGAAGGCAGGTCAAGTGATGGGCTTCACCAGCCCCGAGGCGGAGGAAGCCTACCTAAAATCATGTCGACTGAACGAAGAACTGCTGGCAGAGATGCACATCCTTCGCGCCCAGTACTACTACGAGCCTGCCAACCTGCTGGGCCTCGCCGCTGCCCACGGTGTCCCCCTCGAGCAGGAGAAGCAGCGCGTCGCTGCAGAGCTGCAGGCCGGTGCGGCGGACGTCGTAGCCCGCAAGGAGCAGGAAGCGCTGCTGAAGGCCGAAGAGGCCGCCAACGCGGAGCGCGACACGGAGGTGGAGAAGTTCGTCCTGCACATGAACGGTCTCATCGAGGAGTACGAGCAGGTCGCCCGCAGCGTGAAGAAGGAGAAGAAGGCGCAGAAGAAGGTCCACGAGGAGCAGGAGGCGGAGCACGAGGCGCGGCTGCACGAGGCGAAAAAGGCGAAGAAACATCGGCTGAAGATGGAGGAGGCGATGGCGGCGGCCCAGCTGCAACTGCAGACAATGGACGAGGAGGCTCAGGGACTCGACATTCAAATTGAGATGGCCCAAAAAGACGTCGCGGCAGCCTCGCTTCGCGACGACGATGTCGGCACCTCCAACGCCGCGGTGGACTCCGCCGTGGAGGAGGCGACGCATCGTCTCGTCGAGTCCTTCTACAACCATGCCACGGAGCAGAGCCGGCTGTACTCGCTCTACGTCTCTCGGCTCGGCGCCACCGGTCGTGAGCGCTCGCAGGTGCGTCGCATGAAGCTGATGAGCTCGACGTTGGTGACGGAGGGCACGCTGCTCTACGACCTCATCGCCTTTCTCGTGGACCGCGCCGTGGACACCGCGGAGGGCGACGTCACGCATGGCGCGAAGTGGGGCTGGCACGACGTGGACGGGCTCAGTCAGCGCATGCTCTGCGCGGACGAGATGTACCCCCCGCTGCTGCCCTCCGAGTTCGAGCCCCTCGACGCCGACGCCCAGCCCTGTGCGGAGGAGGCGCACGACATCACCTTTCTCAGCTCCGACGAGAGCGACGACGAGCACTCGCACCACGCAGCGGAGTCGCGGCGTATTCGCCAAATACGCGACGCCGCGGTAGCTGCGACGACCAACGGCACAGTCACGTCAAATAAGAAACAAGAAGACAACGGGAACGCCGCGGCTGATAGCAGCGGCAGCGCGGACGAGTCCCCTGCCGCCGCCCCGCCGGCTCACTCATCGGATTGGTTGAACGACGGCATCGTGGGACGGACACCGCCGGCGCTGCAGGGGCTGGAGGCCGGCGCCGTCCCTGCGACCGCCACCACCCGCCCCCGCCACCACAAGAAGGGGGCGGACGGCGCAGAGGCGTCAAAGAGAGGGAGGAAGTCGCAGCGGAACAGCAGCAGCATCACTGTCGCGGCAGCACCACCAGCATTGCCAGTGGCCGACACCGCCGACGCCACCAGCGTGGGCGAGGAGGAGACGGAGGAAGGGGAGTCGGTGTCGGAGTCGAGCGGGACGGAGTCGACCTCGTCGGACGACCTATCCGCCGACTCCGACGACGAGCAGGCAGCGGAGCGCCAGAAGGCACGCAACGCTGCGCCCAAGAAGAAGAAGGCACATCAAAAGAAGAGCGAAAAGCGGAAGAAGGAGGCAGAGGCGGCCGGCGCGACGGTGCCGCCAGTGGACGCGCCGAACCCATCGTACCAGGCGAGCGACGCCCGGGCGCTGATGAAAGTCTACGACTCGCCTACACTCGTGCACGACTTGATTCGCTTCCTGCGCGGCGGCTCTCGCATGATGAAGCACTGCCGCCGCGGCAAGCCGCATCAGCGCATCTTCTGGGTATCGACGCAGCGGGGAAAGAAGGAGCTCTTTTGGAAGGCGCCGGACTCGCGCAGCGCCGACCATGCCTGCATCCACCTCGCCGACGTCAGCTACATCCAGCTCGGGTGCTTTAGTAAAGTCTTTCACCGCCACCGCATTCTGCCCAGCGAGCCCGCCTTCTTCCGGGCCTTCACGATCGGCCTGCGGCACGGCGGGCGCACAGTGGACATCGTCGCCGAGACGTTGCCGGACTACGAAGCGTGGGTGGTTGGCCTCGCCCACCTCGTCGGCGTTGACCCGGTCTGGGGCGGCAAAATTGATCTGACGAAGGAAATGGGCACGGACAGGCTGACGTACTTTGAGTCTGGCTGCTGCGAGGCGAACTACATTCGCCCGCTGCAGTACTTGGAGCTGAAAAAGCGGGTCCAGCACGTTGCCACGCGCACGATGCAGGTGCTAAGTGAGTGCGGCAACGACGCGGCGAAGGCGCAGGCCATCCTCGGCGGCATCCACCTGCCCGCAGTGAATGAGAAGGGGGCGGTGTACATGACAAAAGGCGAGCTGCGCTTCTTGATGTCTGACACCTTCGACATCTTCCGCATCTCGCGGCTGTGGATGTTGTTTCAGCAGATAAATTTGGTCTACGACGACGCCTTTACGCCCGCCACCGCGTTTGGCATCACGCAGCGTGAGGGTTAAATCCGCTCGTCGGCTTGTTTGTTTTCGGTGGGTTTGGTTGTCACTTTCCACGAATAACCGGAATCTTTTCTTTGTTTGTTTTGCTGTACGCGTTGAACTCCTTAAAAGGAAAAAAAAACGTTTTGCTTGGCGCTTCTCTCCTCAAACACGGGTTTTTTTTTCTTTTCCTCACTTGCCCTCTCTTTTTTTCTGTAATTGATATGGGATGTTTGGCGCCGATAACGAACAGTTTGCGTCGCTTTGACTGACGCACGGAGAAGTGAGCGTTGAAAGCGGTTTGCTGGATGATACGCCTTTTTCTATTATTATTTATGTATGTGTGTGTGTGTGGTGATGTACAACAGAGTGTTGGTCTTCGCACCCTCTTCCTCGCCAACGCCCAGATCTGTATAGTAAGGCCCTGATCATTTCAACACCCGCAGCCCGACATTTTTTTTTGTTCGCTGGGATGGGCGGGATGGGACTATGTGCACACGCGTTTTTGTGGTGGTGGTGATTTTGCGCGGCGTTTTTGACTGCCGTTGGAGACTCCGATTTCTTTTTTTTTTCAAATTAAATATGTACCTTGAACAGACCGTTATCATTCGTTCGGCGCTGCTTCTTGGGGAAGGGAGAAAGCCGTCACATTCGTTGGTGGCAACAACAAGTAGTGCGCATTGTTGCGGCAAAGCAAATATGCTTACGCGCGCTCTCTAGATGTATTTTGTGGTACTCCTTCTTCTGACTCGCAGCGTGTCCGGAACGGTGGCGCGTTGGTGTTGCTTGTTGTCGTCCTCAGGTGACGCTGTTGCCTTTTTTTTTGCTTCTTCTGAAAACGAAGGGCTGTCTGAGTTTCGTGCAGTAAGGTGTGTTGACGAAACATGAAGGCGGTGATTAGGCGCATTCTTTTTATTCGTTCCCTCGCCAAAAGTACAGGTCACTGGGCCGAAAGCGCCGTGTTTTTTTTTTTCCTCATTACGTGCCGCTTTTGTTTTTCCCTTTTCCTTTGCGTATAGAAACTCAACAAAAAAGAAAAAAAATATCTCTTAACGTACAGCTTCGTCAGACGTGACTTTTGAAGAGCCACGAGCACTGGAAGTGGCAACAAGGACGCAATGCACCGTAGCAACAGAGATGGGCAGCACCTCCATTCTTTTTTCGTAACCGATCTTCTTAATGAGCGAATGATCTTCTTTTTTTCTTCTTCTTATCGTTCTCACGGTCTTTGCTCGCCGTGTCGCGATTCCTTCAAAAGCAACATCAAGTACCCAAAGAGGCGATGGAAAGCCAATGACGACGAAGCGTTTTATTCGTACCAACTGCGAACTGCAAACGGTCTCCCCCGCTGCCGTATTCCCCGTAGACCTCACTGTTGTGATACTCTACGCGGCCTTTTCGCTCTGGCTTGTTCGATCATTGTCCTTTTTCCTTCTCTTTTTCTCTCCCCCTCCCCCTAATGATCTCTTCTATTAGAGGTTCGTAAGAAACAATTGTTCAAGAAAAGGAGCACGACCCAGCTTTGCGGGTAGCCTACGCTCATACAAGCACACCGATATACACCCACGCATATGCAATCGCCATGGTGGCGCACAACCGCACGTTATTGGCCGTGTTAGCCACGGTAGCCCTCACGGCTGCTTTCCAAGCAGTGGAGGTGTGTGGGTGGGGCTGCGTGGGGCACATGCTTGTGGCCGAAATCGCACGACGACGCCTTGACGAGGCTAACGCGCAGAAGATGAACGCGATGGCGCACAACTTCCACGAGAGCGGCCCCTTCCCTTGGTCCCCCGACGTGGTGCAGGCGGCGTGCTGGGCCGATGACGCGAAGCAGTGGCACCAATACGCGATGCGCTCGTGGCACTTCATTGACACGCCCTACAACCCGGAGAACATCACCATCGACGTTCCGCTTGAGGCGGTCAATGCGGTGACCGTGTCGGCGAACATGATCACCGCACTGAAGAACGTGAAGGCGCCGTTGTACATGTTGAACTTTGCGTGGGTGAACCTCGTGCACTTTATTGGGGATCTGCACCAGCCCCTGCACGCTGCCGCGATGTACTCGCACAAATTCCCCCACGGCGACCGCGGCGGCAACGCCATCGAGGTGAAGGTGAAGGGGGCCGCGGTGAAGCTGCACGCCCTGTGGGACGACATCTGCGACGTGCCCGCACCGCACTACAGGCGTCCCCTCTCCGACACCGACACCTTCGCATTGGCTGCCACCGCTGATCGTCTGGAGGACACGTACAAGTTTCCGTCGTCGCTGCGGACACTGCCGGACCCACAGGTGATGGCAGATGAGAGTCACGAGTTTGCCGTTAACAGCTCCTACGACGGTGTGGTCCCAGGTGCCGAACTCGGGACAGAGTACATGCGGCGCTGCAAGGAGGTGGCAGAGGGCCGCATCACACTCGCGGGATACCGACTCGGTTACTTGCTGAACGAGTTGCTGAAGAACATTAACGTGGGGGAGATGGCCATGTCGGCGTACCGAAAGCACGCACGGTGTGACGCCAACAAGCAGCTCGCAAGGCCGATAGGGTCACAGTTTCGCTTTCGCGAGGTGCTCACGGTGGAGCGTAAGGTCTACGAGCACGAAGACGAGGAAGGCGATGGAACGGTGCTGTCCCGTGAGGAAACGGTCCGCGAGGTGCGCGGCAACCGCGACCGCAAGGACGGTGACGTGACCTGGCAAACCGATCTGTAGGCGAAATCGTGTTTTGCATTGAGCATATCGTTGGCGAGAAGGCCCTCTGTTTTCCAGCTCTCTCTCTCTTTCTTTCTGCACTTGCTCGAATAACGCACACGTGCTCGCTTCTTGGTTTCTCTTTTCCTCATATCTACCTCTGGTGCTCATCAACTGCTTTCCACTTATAGACAACAATGCTCTCTTCCCATTATCATCGCCACTGCATCGAAATACGAAAACTGAAAGAGCACACTTTGTGCAGTGTGTTTCGAACGTTTAAATGAAACAGTGCTAAGACGCTATTACCCCTGTTGTGTTCACCGGACGTGTTTTGCGTGCGGATCTCGTCCACCGTCTCTATCAGACTGCTCCCGTTTCTCAGTTCCGGTACTCGGTGCTGTGATGATTTCATTCGCTTTTACTCCCTTCTCCTCTTTCAAAACAGAACAACACACACGCACGCGCACACATGTCGTCATCCACAGATGCGGGTACTGCGACGCCCTCACCCTCACTGCCAGGCTACGATGTGATCTACGAAAACGACGAGGTGCTTGTGGTCAACAAGCCTGCTGACGTCCCGATGGATGGCGACCTTCGCGTTTACGGACGCACAGTGGAGTCGATGGTCCACGCGCACATGAAGGAGCGCGGGCTCTACGACGAGGCGCATGAGCGGCTCCGCCAAGACGGCAAGCGCAAAAAGCAGCTGAAGTTCGTGCATCAACTGGACTACAGCACGAGCGGCGTACTGTGCCTCGCGTTTACGAAGGATATGGCGGCCCGCCTCGCACACTGCTTTGAAATGCGCACCACACGCAAGTATTACGTGGCGCTGCTGCACGGACACATGCCCAACGACGCCATCAAGCAAACAATAAGTGAAGAGAATCTCTCGAGAAGGGAAAGTGCGAACCAATGCCACAACCACACAGGCCTCTTTCGAGCGTGGGTCGATCAATGGCAAGCAGTGTGGCAGGACCTCGGCTCCGTGCGCGCAGACGCGTGTGCAGACTTTTCGGCAGAACGCAATAAACAGGCGCTGGACGAATTTCGCTCTCTTCTCCGCCACTCTCCTTCAGCAGCGGGGGTCGATGGGGCTGCTGCTGTTGCTGCTACGTACGGTGGAGCAGAACCCCCCACCGTCCATCGCCATCGCGCGACTGCACCTATTCACAACACCTCGCCGCGCGCTGCCGCCCTTCACGATGACCTCGTGCACCAGCTCCTCGCGGATGCGGCGGCGGCGGCGGCGTCGCTGTGCAGCCTCACCGTCGACCTCCCCGTCGGATACGATGTCACCGATCCGGCCCATTTTCGGATGGCGGTAGCAGCGGAGCAGAGTCGCCCTGCTAGCTCGTCGTTGCTAGTGTTGAAGCGGACATACATGGAAACCCGTGCCGCCAACGAGCGCGTGCCTGTAACGCTCGTTCTGCTGTCGCCTCACACGGGACGGCGTCATCAGCTGCGCGTGCACTGCCGCGCCCTTGGGTTTCCGATTGTAGGGGACAGTGCCTACTGCGCTGATTTACCGTGGTGCCGGTCCATCACACCGGAAGCGGTGCCCTCGAAGTGGTCGCGGATGGCCGCGTCACGCATGTATTTGCATGCATGGCGACTTGTACTCCCAGGCTCCGTTGCGTCGCACGTGAGTGAAAGCGAGCGTGTCGCGCTGAAGAAGAAGCGGCGGCGGGAAACGCTGGGCGTGTCGGAGCGAGACGACGCTGCCGTCGCGGCGCAGCGGGATGAGTGGACGGAGTTTGTGGCGCCGTTGTGTTTTCCAGACGTGGTGATGGATGACTGAAGTGACCGTCGGAACGACGTCTTTTTTTTTTCACGGCCCGTTTGTTATGGAACAAGTGGCTGCTTTATCAGGTGCAGTGGCTGCTCGACAGATGAATCCTGCTTTTGATTCAAGGTACATATCACCACGGTCACACGCAAACGAAGATAAATACTTCGTTGCTTTGCGCGCTTGTTCGCTAGACACTTTTTCGAAGGACAGTGTGAACTCTCATGGATTCACACCGTTCCTGCCTCTTCGCTACGTGAAAGCTATCAACCATGACTTCGTTTTTTTTTTCTCACACACGCTACACCTCTACTCGTATCCCGTTCTAGATCTCTCTCTCTCTTTACGACGTCTTCACGCGAGCACACACCCGCACACGCAAGGGATTTCAAGAAAAAAAAACTCACGCGTCGGGTTTGTTCGACCCGCTTCGCGTGCCATCCGCTCTCTTTCCTCGTTGCACAGGCGCAAACAGAAACTTAACGAGCCTCTACGAAGATTTACCAATCCGCAAGAAGGAACAAAACGTTGAGCTCTCCGGTTCACGCCTTGTTTTCCTTTCCTTCTCTTCTTACTACCATACTTAAGGACCTATTCATGCTCTAATTTTCATTGTCACCACAAAAAAACCACCTGCAGTCACTCCCTTGTTTGGGAAAGAAGAAGAGGCGGGGAACACAACCTGCACACTTTGGGTGGGTTTATAAGTTTTCCTACGAGTTTCGTGTGGTGGTGTGTTATTATTATTATTATTTCTGCCTTCCCAGCAGTTCTCCCTCTCGGCTTTTTCCGGGTGCGCTGCGGACTTTCTGGGGCATGAATGGGTTGCGGTCAAAAGAGAGCAAGGCGGACTTTACATTCAGTTTTTGTTTGTTTGTTTCGTGCAGATAGTCGGGCGCTATTATTTCCGTCCTTCTTCTTTTTGCATGCGTGTAAAGAGCTCAGATGCTCAATGAAGTGTATGCCCCGAAGACCGTGGCGGACCTCGCGTGGAGTCGGCAGAAGTCCGTAGCTCTCTCTAGCTTCATTCGCAGCGTTCGCGGCGGTACACACAGCGCTGCTGGCACGCAAGCACCTCGCATTCTCCTCCTCTACGGTCCGCCCGGGAGTGGGAAGTTGGAGTCGTTGAAAGTGCTGTTGCAAGAGGAGGCCCCGACAGCTTTCACGTCACCGCCTGCGGGCAGAGTACTCGCAGCATCGTTATCCTCATCCTCCCCCTCCTCTGCCTGCCCATCTGCAACGGACTCGCCAACATCCCTCAACATCTTGCATACGTGCGAGGCCACCGTGAGCACCTACGCGCAGTACCTGCAGCACGTCTTCTCACTGTGCAGTGGACAGCTTGTTGGCAGCACGCTCGAGCTGACGTCTTCGCTTACCGATGCTAATAGCGAAGTCGTGGACTTGTCCGGCGCCGCTACAGGGATCAGAAGCCGCAGCAGCGGCACGCCTTTTCCCGCCTCTTCTGCACCCGTGCATCACGCGCACATCGTCAAGTTCTACAGCGAGCCCACTTCTCACCCGCTTCACCGATGTACCCTTCTCTTTCTGCGGCAGTATGAGGAGCTTCGCTCCCAGGCACTGCGGGAGGAGCAGCGGCAGCGTCAGGCTTTCGGCGCCTCTCATCAGGCAAACACGCTGCTGGATCACCTGCGTAGGAATCTGATCTTCTTCGTTCACACGACGCACGACAGCCACAACGACAAGCTAGACCTGTCCACCTCTTTCCCCTCCGCTGTGTTACAGAGCGGTGCCGTGGAGCTCTTCCACTGCACCCCAATTACAGAAATAAACCTGAAGAAACGGTTGAAGCAGATTCTGGATCGCGAGGCGTGTCGACGCGCGGCGAGGAGTCGCGCAAGACCCTCCTGCATTCCAGAGGCCACAGATGCGGACGCCTTTTTTCCCACCGGAGCAGCCGCCGTGGCGGGTTCCACTGGCAAAGCCCGACCGAACGTTGGCGGAGGTGCCGTGAAGAGGCGCAGGGGAGAGCTGAAAACAAAGACTGCGTTACCCAGCAAACGCGTCCCGTCGTTTACGGATGTATTGGGCCAAGGCACGTTGGATGCCATCGCCGCCGGAAGCCAGGGTGACATCCGTCAAGCCTTCCTCCAAATCCAGTGGGCGGCGCTCGTGCCTCCGGAAGCGGCCGAGGCGGAAGGGACCGTCACCGCAGCTGCAGCGGACCGAGTGTGGGCACGACTGCAGAAGCGTCGCGCGTTGGCGCGTTCCACTTCTGGATACGTCGACGGTGTTGGTGCCACATCTTCGCCTTTTCAATTTAACAGCCACGAGAAGGAAGAAGCCAACCACGTCAACGGTAAAACCGGCAGCGACGACAACACAGTGCAACGAGATGATTCGGCGGCAAACGACGGTGACGAGGAGGTACTTTTCATTTCGTCTTCATCGTCTTCATCAGAGCCGAGTGATACGCCCCTCTCGGCAGAGGGTTCGGCAAATGAGCCGACCTCATCACAGGGTGACAGTCGCTCAGGCAATCCAACGCCTGCCGCGCTGAAACGCTCTCGCTCTCCGCAGCCCGCCACCACACGCATCTCCTCGGCCCCGCGCGTGACAGACATGTTGTCGCTGTTGGACTCGCAGATGGATGACGTGCACCTGCCATCCATCAACACATGCAGCGAGCGTGCGAGTAGGAAGATGAAGAAGGAGTCGCACCACGCTTCTAAACGGTCTCGGAATTCCACGCCTATCGGCGACGCCTCCGCGGCTACCTCCACAAAGCCGGAGCATCGCAGCGTTCTCCCGACCACACGTGACGAGTATCTCGGGCTCTCCCACGCCACCGCCCGCCTCCTCACGCAGAAGTATTCCGTCGACGAAGTCCTCGATGTCCTCAACGTCCCTCCACGCAAAATGTTGGACTACCTGACGAACAATCAGGTGCGCTATTTTGGCGATGGCCAACTCCCGCAGTACGCGGCGTGCGCGGCGACAGCCAGCGATGCCGACGCGTTGCGCACGTCAGAGTTTGGTGGCAGCGGTGCGAGCGCAGCCGCCCTGCGCGAGCGTCGCCAGCTCGCCGACCGCACCACTGCAGGCGAGAACGTCGGCAGCACCTCGCGTCTGCTCGACGTTATTGCGCTGCATTTGTTCTACCAGACGTACTTGACGGAGCAGACGGAGTTACACGCACCGCATGGCTTCGCGGCACAGGAGCCGCCGCCGTTCTTGCGCTCCGCCTATCCGCGCATACGCGATGTCGTAAGCTTCCTGTCTTCCGCAGCCGCTTCTACGCCGGGCAGC
Source organism: Leptomonas pyrrhocoris (assembly GCF_001293395.1). Lineage (NCBI taxonomy): Eukaryota > Euglenozoa > Kinetoplastea > Trypanosomatida > Trypanosomatidae > Leptomonas > Leptomonas pyrrhocoris. The sequence continues at coordinate 1,111,930 of NW_015438360.1, forward strand.
AACACATCGGCATTCGGGGATCGGTTCCTTCCGCTGGATGTGGTCGGCTTCAGCGAGCAGGAGTGGGTGCAGCGCTTTCTTATTCGATTGGACAGCGCCTCAGATGCGCGATCCGTGGCCTCTCCTCTCTCCGCCCTCAACACCCGTCGCCGTGGTGTGGGCACCACTACGGTTAATGGAAGCAAAAGTAGAGCCGTCTCTGCCTCAAGCCCCCGCTTACAGCTGGATGAGGTGGACATCGTACGTGAGGGACTACCGGGTCTTCTGCACCGTTGTGGGTGCACGGAGGCGGTGGTGGTGGACTACTACGCCCTGGCCCCATACATTGTTCTCAGCCTCCCTCCCCCGGAAACGTGCGCCGTCGACCCGCCCCACTCGGCTGCACCCCCGCCGTCACCGGCCCCCTCGTCGACGTCCATAAAGGCCCATGCTGAGAAGGTCGACGCAAAGATCGACTGGATGGGAAAGCGAGAAGCTCCGCCTCCCTTTTCCACAACCTCGACGACGTCGGCAGCCGCCACCGCTTTCTGTTCCCCCGGGCCTCGACGCACAGTCTTCAAGTTTGCGGCGAAATCCGCAGCCTCCGACTCCCTCAGCACGAACTGTGAGTCAACCGCTGCGCTGACGCCGCACAAGCATCGTCGGTCCTTCTGCACCTTGCTTCAGCTGAGGATTTTACAGCGCGGGCGAGACCGTGCGACAGCGACGCTGCGTGACGATCACTTTTCGCTGGTGGACGAGGAAATCACCTCGTCAGAGGGAGTGATGGGTGACGATGGTGGAGCGGAGGAGCGCTTATGGATCCCGGAAGGCGAGGACATTGAGGATGACTGAGCAAATGCGCGAAAGGAGGAAGACCTTGAAGAATTCAGGGAAGAGAAGAGCGATGAAGAACCCTAAAAAAGGTCGTACAATAGACTGCGTATGTGGCGCATCTCTCTCCAAGGGGCAAATCACTCTCCAGAAAACAAAATGGATCCCTTTTCTAACACCAACAAAAGAAACGAGAGCGCGCAACGGCGAAATGAACTATTAAACTCAGTGGTTCTGAAGCATTGCACTCGAGTGTCGACTGGCGGAGGACATCACTCCACAACCGATGCATTTGGCGTTCGCCTATTTTTAACGTGTTTAGGAGAGTCTCTGTTTGTCAATTCCAATCTTTCTTGTCTTCTTCTCACTCTTGTAAAGGTCCGCAACGTCTCACCGCAGCTTTCCTTTCCTCTTTGTGAGCATATTTATGGACGCTTCACCACCTGCCGGAACTCACTTTCCTACTGTAATTCTTGGTTCGTAAGATTATTTTTGCTGTTTTAGAGGAGTAAGTGTTCGACGTTCTTGCACGACCGCATACGCCTCTGCTTGTAGCTTTCATAACTGTTATTGTTGCGCATATTTGAACTGAATCCAGGCTTATTACTATTTATTACTATTTATTATTTAACTGTTAAAAAGGATCACACAGAGAAGGCATGATGGCGAACGCGGCTGCACTCGCTCGTATTCCAAGCGAGGAGGAGTACCCGTCGGTGCACCTTCTTTTGCTCGTCACCGGTAGCGTGGCGGCAGTCAAGACCGGGCTGCTGCTCGACCAGCTCTCCACCGAGCGCTGCAACATCCGTATTGCGGCCACCAAAGCAGCCTTCCACTTCCTCCGTCGCGCACAGCCATCCATGACGGGCATCCCTTTTCAGAGCATTATCACCGACGAACAGGAGTGGAGTGAGTGGCAGGCGATGAGCGACTCCATCGTGCACATCGAGCTGCGTCGCTGGGCCGACCTTGTTGTCGTTGCACCTCTGAACGCGAACACGCTCGCGAAGCTGGCGACAGGGATTTGCGACAACCTGGTCTCCAGTGTCATGCGGGCGTGGGAGGTGCGGGCGAAACCGGTCATTGTCTGCCCGGCCATGAACTCCGCCATGTGGACGCACCCTCTCACCGCGACCCAGCTCAGCCAGCTCGAGGTGATCTACATGGATCCGCACGATAAGGCCGAGTCAACCGAAGAAAAAACAGCAACGCCCATCGTGGCCACCCCGGCCTCTGCAGCAGCGGCAGCAGGAGTGGTAACCAGTCCACTGCCGGAGGTGGCGGCCGAGCTCTCCCTCCCGGCCACCCTGAAGGAATCAATGTTTCAAATTGTCGGCCCCATCAGCAAGCGTCTCGCGTGTGGCGACATTGGCATTGGTGGAATGGCCACCGTGGAGGAGATCGCAGCGCACATCCGACACACAATGGAGCTTATCCGCGAAGACAAGCGGCGCCAATTCCTCGAGGCACGTGAAAAGGCGGAAGGCGCTGCCGTCCCTGTTGCGGTTGTGGCGAGCCCTGTGCAGCCGGCGAGTGCGCAGCTGGAGACGAAAGCGTGCCCTGTAGTACAGGCGCCTGCACCTGCGAACGCAGCGTGAGACGTATGGAGTGCGCTTCTAGTCACCCGCTCGCGTGCGCTGCGCGAACCCCGTTGCTGCCGTGCGCGAAACGGGCCTATTTATATTTCGGCGCAGCAGGACTGCTGTGGTCGTATCGCGCTCCAGTAGTCGCCCCACGATATCGTAACTCTAGGAAAAGCTAACAAACAAACCACAGTGATTCTCCAATACAAAACCCCATCAAGAAAACAAATAATAAAGTAAGAGAGTTTTAGTGGTGCGCTTTTACGTTGGGAACAACTGCCGACAATGAGGATGTTGGTGCACGTCTCCCGTCAATAAATCCTGGTGTACTTCACCGACCTTTCCCCCTTTGGCGGAGCACTGCTTTTTCTGATTCGCTGTGATTCGCTTCTGAAAACCTCATCTTCTTCCTTCTTCCGTCTGCGGTAGCGTAGAGAGCACTCTACCTCACTTGACATCAACAGGCAGTGGCTTTTTGCAACATAGAAGTACTGCCGTTGCACTCGCTGTTTTCTTTTTTCCTTGCTGAGCAGAATTACTACACCAAGAAACGCACGGAAAAGGAAAGATACCACGCCTCCTCTACACACCCCGACGTCATGTCAAAGTTCTATAGCGCAGAGACGCAGCAGGGACACTCGTCGCACTTTGTGCAGTACATCCGCAAAATCGCGGAGGCCTCGTCGAAGCAGGAGGAGGACCAAATCGTCGAGGAAGACCTCAAAGCGTTGAAAACAACACTCACCAGCAGTACGGCGAAAGATGAGGAGCTGCTGAAGGAGTACGCCGTGCGGGCTTACTACGCGGAGCTGATGGGGCATTCCGCTGAATTTGCCTACATCCACTGCATCAACCTCTCATGCCATCACAGGCTCATCTTCAAACGCACCGGCTATCTCGCGACAAAGCTGATGGTGAACCCAGACAGTGAGCTTATGTACCTCATCGTCTCGAGCATTCAACGAGATCTGAAGTCGCCGAACTACCTCGAGGTGTCAGCCGCGCTCACGGCAGCGGCGCAGATGCTACGGCCTGAGCTGATGACAGTGGTGCAAGGAGATCTGCCAGGGCTCATAACACACGAGAAGCCACTGGTGCGGCGAAAAGCGGTCGAGGCGATGCACGCCTTTTACGTCCGCACCGACACTGCCGTTGGCGACGTCGCGGCCTTTCGGCAGGTCCTCTGCGATCGCGACCCCTCCGTGATGGACGCAGCGACGCGGCTGTTGCACGAAGTCGTCGAGCGCAACCCTGAGGCACACCGCGACCTTCTCGACTCCTTCATTTTGATTCTGTCGCAGGTGATTGAGCGGCGCCTGCCGCGCACGTACGAGTACCACCGCACCCCGGCCCCGTGGCTGCAGATTCGTGTCATCCAGCTCTTGACGATTCTGATCGGCGACGATCCCCAGCGAGCGCAGAAGGCGGCGCACGTGCTGGAGGAGGCAATGCAGCGGGCCGACAACGGCAAGCTGATCGGCTTTGCGATTATTTGCGAGCTGGTGCGCACGGCCGCGTGCATTCCACAGCTGCCCACTCTGCTCCGCCTCTCCGCTGAAACCGTGTCGGGGCTGATCACGTCACGCAATCCGAATCTGCGCTGCGCCGGCATCCAGGCCCTGAGCTACATGGTCCGCGTGCAGCCGGAGCTGGCCGCGGAGCATCAGGAGGTGGTCATGAGTTGCCTCGAGAACGCCGACGAGACCATTCGGCGAAAAACAATTTGGTTGCTCTTTGCCATCTGCGACAGCGACAACGTCGGCCCCATCGCGCGACGCCTCATTCGCTTTCTCAGCAAAGTGGGTGACCCGTTCCTGAAGCGTAGCACCACACGGGGGCTGTGCCGGCTGATGGAGCAGTACGCGACGAGTCCTTGGTGGTACATCCACACCATGAACAGCGTCCTCGCCGTGGCCGCGGAATGCGTGTTGCCGGCGACGGTCCAACGCATGTTGAAACTGATCGCGGAAGGGCAAGGGGCCGATGAGGCGGCCGACACCAGCTTTCGCATTCGTTGCGTGGAAACCTACTTTGCCATAACTGGAGGAGGTGCGCTGCCAGCTGGTGCCGGTGAGGGACCGCCAAGTGCCATAGCAGCAGCGCGCTCGTCACATGCGGATTTGGAATGCAGCGGGAGTGGTGGGGTCGGCAGCGCGTCCGGCAACTCGTCCGCCGTTCCCGACGTGCTACGCCGCATCGGTGCGTGGGTGATGGGCGAATACGGCTTCCTCACCAGCAAAATCAGCGGAAAAATGTTTCTCGACCGTCTCTGCGACTTGATGGAGCAGACAGAGGACGGCGAGACCCGCTGCTGGATCCTGATGGCAATGATGAAGGCGACGGCTCACACGTCCCCATCGCAGCGGGCATCTTCGCCCGGCGGCGCAGGCGTGTCGGACTATGCCGACGACATCGTGGCACAGTATCAGGAGAGTCGTTGCATCCCGCTGCAGCAGCGGTGCTACGAATTTGCGGCACTGCGCCAACAGCCGGAGTTGCTCCGTCGCGTGCTGCCGAAAGACGGTTTCTGCGAGGCGATGGAGGTCGATCCGGAGCTGCATTTCCTAGACGCCTTCATCGAGACAGCGGTGGCGCGTGGGGCGCAGCGGTACAAACAGCCGGCAGATCTGGCAGCATTACGACAGCAACAGGTCACCGCGTCCGCGCTGCAGGCGGAGTCGGCGCTGCGCACGGCTGCCTACGTCCCTGTACGTCCCACTGAGATCCGGCCTGTGTGGTCCTCTTCTTCCTCGGCACCACCACTGAGTGGAGAAGCGTCGGCGGCCACCGCCTCTGCTGCTGCTGCTGCATCTGTTCCTTCCTTACTTGGGCAGGCTGGTGTTGACAGCTCCATTGCCCGTGCGAATGCCGGTCTCGCGCAGAGCGTGCTGCAGGGCAGCGAGAAGCTTGTTCTGCGGCCCACCGCGACAAAGCGCTGGGGTGCGCAGAACCTGCGGGAAGTGGCGGCGGAAGAGGAGGAGGTGCACCTGCAAACCGCGGCGGCCGTGGCGGTGGGTGGTGGTGGTGTTGTGTGGGGCGCAGACGCGGCAGAACCGACAGCTGCTCCTTCGAGCTCGACGGCTGCGGCCGCGGCAGCATCACTGCAAGGGGGGAGCGCGTTCGAGAAGGCAGGCGGGGTACATGACGATGGTGACAGCGGTGCTGTAAGCGGAACTCCAGCAGCAGCGGCAGGTGCGACGGGAGGGATGAAGCCGGTGTCCGCAAAGAATGCAAAGTTTATCCGTAGTATTTTCGGTGGTGGTCGTCGTAAAGGTGGTGATGCCGCGTCCTCCGCCCCGAAGACGTCATCTGCTGATCCGCACACCGTTGCAGCCTCCACGTCGAAGCAGTCCACTCCAGCACCGCCACCGCAATCAAACGTGGTGATGGATTCGCTGTTTGCGACCGACGTCGCCTCTCCCCATTCCGTCGCCTCCCCAGTCTATAGAAGGTCCGACACGCCACTTGACTGGTTCATCAGCAACCCCACTGCCCGCTCTTCGTTGCGAACGACAAAAACCCCGCCAACGCCCAAGTCTGCGCTGCTGTCCGCCTTGCAGCCCGTCAACTCCTCCTTCCACACGGAGCAGTTCGGACGCCTCTGGCAAGTCATGGGTGCCTCTGGCGAGCGGAAAGAGCAGCTCCGGTTTTTCGACATCTCCTCCTACGACACCAGCAACGGGTTTTTGCAGCAGCACCTTCTACGTGCGTGCTCGATGTCGGTGGTGCAGATAATCGGCAAGGAGATCATCGCGGCTGCCCAGTACACCACGGAGAGCGGCAAGGAGGAGTACGTGCTGGCGCACCTCAATGTGGTCAACTCGACCACTCTGAGTGCGATTGTCCGTTCGTCGCGTCGGGAGCTGAGTACGGAAGTGCTTCACGCGATGAATAACACGTGAATTTCCGCGGTCCCGAACCGAGAAGGCAACGAGAGCTGTAATAGAGATGGATGAGGGTGTATCAGCGGGCGTGTACATGCTTCTGTAGGACTCATTCATATATAGTCTATTTTGTGGGAGTTCTACATCCACACATACACACACGAAAAGAAGCTCGCTAGTTTTGTCTTATTGCCTCGGCGGTATTTGTCCAAGGCAAGCAAGAGCCGCGCCGTCCGCAGATTGCGGAACCTTTTTTCTCTTCTCGTGCTCCTTCAGCCTTTTACTCCGGAGAACTTGCCACAGCAGCGTCCTTTCTAACTCTCTCCATTCCCCCACCACCACCTTCTCTTCTATTCTTTGTGAACACCACTAAAACAGTATTTTGTAGCCCGAATCCTTTTTCATTGTGTGTGCCATGGAAATGTCAGCAGCGGCGTCATCGGGCATGCCAGGCACCACGACGAGCAACAGCGCAACCAACAACGCAAGCCCCCATTCCCCCTCTTCTTCTTTACCGTTAATCCCTCGCACGCTAGGCGCCAACAAGAAGAAACTGGAAAAGGCCTTCTTGTTTGACCGCTACCCCAGTCGCAAGATTGCGCTGCGCCTCGCCTACCACGGCCATGTCCACGACGGCTTGGCAAAACAGAAAGAAACGGACAACACCGTTGAGGGAATCGTCTGTGATGCGCTGCGCCGTGTCCGACTCATTCCAGAGGACGGCCCGCACAACTTCGGACGTTGCGGCCGCACCGACAAAGGAGTCAGCGCACTCGGTAACGCCTTCTCCCTCACTGCACGCGCGTCCTGTACCGCCGATGCGGCCCCGCAGCTGCCACCGCTTGATTACTGCAACATGCTGAACAACGTCCTCACTCCGACCATTCGCATTGTCGGCTTTGCCTACGTCGACGACGCCTTCGACGCGCGCTTCTCGTGTGTGAGCCGCACCTACCGCTACTATTTCTGTCATCGAGGGCTGAACGTCGCGGCGATGCAGCAGGCCGCGGCGCACCTCATCGGCACCCACAACTTCCGCAACTTCTGTAAGATGGACGTTGTAAACGTGAGCAACTTCACGCGCACTGTTCTCACCGCCGAGGTTTGTACCAGCGCCGACCTGCCGGAGCTTATTTCGTACTTTGAAATCACCGCGAACTCGTTCCTGTATCATCAAATCCGGTGCACGATGACGGTGCTTTTTCTTGTCGGTCGCGGTGTGGAGTCGCCCAGTGTGGTGCCAGCCCTGTTGGAGCGTGGCGACTGCAAGCCGGCCTACCCGTTGGCGGACGGCACGCCGCTGGTTTTGTGGAACTGCGGGTTCGCGGGCCTGCAGTGGCAGCTGTCGCGCCGCGCGTTTTTTTGCGGTGGAGCAGGAGCTGCAGGATATCAGCGTTGCGTTGTGCATCCGCGCTACTGCCGCTGCGGCGATGCGGCACCAACTCTTCCGCTGGTACGAGGACACCGTTGACGTGTTCACGCGCGAGGAGAGAGGGAGCGACTACACGACGAGTAGGAAAGCAGCGGAAAGCGGGCGAATGCTTCTGCTCCTTCGAGTGCTGTTGTGCAGCACAGTCCATCTTTTCTTCGCCTGGACAGTTGGGCCATCACTGGATGTGACTGGACAGAGGCGGGTACGCAAACGCAGATGAAGGCCCGCAAGCGCGACCTGCTTTGCCATCTACGGTGTGACGGCTCGCCAGAGAAAAGAGCAGATGCGACGAAGACTCCATCCACCTCGTCCGCTGGTCATGCCGATGCTGAAGTGACTTCCCCAATAGCTCAAAACTACGTTCCGCTGCTGGAGCGCGAGACGGAGCGCACCTTTGAGCAGGAAGTGCGCGACTTGAGCGACAAGAAGCGGGCACGATATGAGGTGAATGAGGCGAAGAAGGCTGCAGGGACTTCCCAGCACACTGTCGAGGGGGGAGAGGAAGTAGCAGATGAAGCAGCTGAGTAACCCGATTTTCCTGTGCGTGTGTCAGTTAAAGTAATTACACCTCCGCTGTATGAACTCTTTGTTGATAGCACGACATCCTCTTCTACATGTTCTGCCTGTTCGTTGTTGTTGTCGGCTTTTCTTTCCGGCTCTTCAGACGGTGACACCTCCCTTTCTCACATTTAATGACACGCACTATAATGCCGTAACACTACGTATACTATACAATATATATAGCATGTGCCTCCTTTTAGTTTTCTGCCTGATGTGCCTGTTTCGCGTAGCGGGGTCAGCGCCAACGAGCGTGAAGAGAGTGACAGTGCTAGCTCCTTCTCAGAGGGAGAGACCTTAGGCTTGTAAATGACGCTCAATCGCCGTAAAGACGCGTGGAAACTGATGCCTTCTTATTGGTGCGGTGGCAGTACTATAATTACATTCCCCCTCCCCTCCCTCTTCGTCACGATTCTTTTCCAATGACCGTTGTGCATCTCACCACATCTGCATCCGCATTTCAGGATTATTAAGGCGCAGGGAGGCTCTTACGTGCCGCCCAATTTTCGGAGAGTTTCCAACACGAAATCAATTAGGCTTTCTGCCTAGGATTTAAGCCAGCACTCACAGCGTGCAATATACCTTCGCTCTTCCATTCACGCTACCCTTACGGCACCAAATACGTGCCACTAACCTTTATTGCGATTTCTGTTGCCAACACATCTATCTATCCATTGTCTTCGTTATACAGCTCATCATAACTGGCTGTGCGACTCACGCTGTCCAGTTAGGTGTTTTTCCACGTACATCGCACGAAGACCGCGTTTAATACTCTCTGTTACTGTTATCCTTCTTATTAAAGTACTCGGTTTCGCTCTTTCTTCTTAAAGAAACGCTAATAAAAATGGAAGCACGTTTGTCGGCATCAACCCGGAACGGTTGGAACGAGGCACCTTTGCTTCTCGCCACAGATGTCGCCGGCTCGCTGCACTGCTACGTCTATGCAGCCGGTCGCTCCCCCGCGCTGCATCATCTGTGGACGCGCAGGCTCAATGAAATCGCAGAGGGTGAGTCCGCTGCAAGCGAAGGCGAGGAGGAGGACGAGGACGAGGACGAGGACGAAGGTATTCAGCACTCGCAAAAGAAATCCGCATCAATTGCGCGAAAACGAAGAGACGCGTCGGATACGGGTGGCTTTCAGTGCGTTGTGTCTACGCGATTGAGCCGACTGCAGTCACTCTCTTCCTCTCACGAGCTTCCCAATGCTCCCGCTACTGGTCATCCTTGGAGCCCCGCAAGAAGCCGTTCACGCATGGAACAGCTCTCTTCCGCGTACATGTCGATGGACACCAACGTCTTTGACGAAGTCAGCACCTCCACAACCACTGCGATCTCGTCGTCGTCGTTGCTGCGGCGATCCGCGTCAGGCAGGCGTTTGGGCGGCAATACACAGCAAAGCAGCCCGGTGAGGCCCGCAAAGACGACGTTTGACGCCTCCAATAGCCGGAGAGTGCGCAACGTCGTTGAGAAAACTGCTGGCGTTTCATCTGCCAAGACGCCGCCCGTCTCGTGTCCTTTCTGTGCCTCTGCCCATCTCTCGCGTTGTCTGTCGACGGAAGAGAGTGGAAGTCTCCCAACGGTCGACGCCTCGCCGCCTGTCAATCCAACCACCACATGTGTAAATGAAAACGCAAGAGGCTTCCAGTGCTCCGACTTTATGGCCCGCGTGCCAGATCCTTCCTTCTCGAGTGCATGGAACGCCGCAGACGGACCCGTAGCGTCGTCGTCGAAGGATGTGCACAGCAAAATCGGTGCTCCACCCGCAAAGGAATCTACTCAAGCAGCCACGCTGACGCCGGGCGGTGAAATCAACTGGTACTGGCGGTGCTCTCACGGTGCGTTTCGTGACGCAACTGGCGCCGCGCATCCCGAAGAAGAGGGTGAGGAAGGAGAAGAGCTGTCCGCCTACTCACCGCATACGTGGATGTCCCTTCCAGAAGCCGTGCACTGCTGGAACGGACGGTGCTGTCGTCGCCACCGCCTGCTGCTTCTGCGCAAGATGGAAGAAACGTACCAGGAGCTCGACCTTTTCACAGGGGAGCTGCTGAGAGAGACCGGCTTGGCATCCGACCTCTTTGCTACCGCATCCCACACGTCCATGAACAGCACCTCCACGAAGGAGAACGCTTCGTTGTCCGGCTGTGGCGCTGCTGACAGGTCATTTTCCAGTACGCTATCATCGCAGGCACGCGGTGGCCCTGCGGCGGTCTTGTCCCTCACGACTCAACGATTCCAAACTGTTGTGGTGCAAGTTCCTCTTTCTGCTCCTGTTCCAGCGAGTCACAAAGGAATCAGAAAAGGAACGAAGGCCAACTCGGCATTGGCACCGGGGCAAGCAGCGGCAGCTGCGACTCCGATCTGCCTGCTGAAGTTGGCAGCACCCACGGTGCGCTTTGCGGCAACGTGGTACCCGCCTGAGTTGTCTGCCGCTGGCACGGACTCATGTGTGCAACGCAGCGAAGACGAAGATGAGGAGAGCGAGGAGTACGCCTCCACGGCCTCGCCATCCACAGCAGTGCTGCATCTTGCGTCGACACACGGCCGACGCGCAGGTAGCAGCAGCGGCAGCAGCAGCAGCAGCCACCACAGTAGCACGAGTGCGTCCGACATTGACATGGACGTTTTATCGGGTCGCAAGCGGTTGCCTCCGCAGCATCACTTTGCACGCGTCGTGCGCAGTGATAGTGTGAACTCGGCGTCCGACGCAAAGCCGGCCCCACCATCCACGAACACGATAGGTGACGCAATCGAGGCAGGCCCAGCAAACACGCACGGCGGGGGAGAAGCGGAGGTGGACGTTCCTGTGCGCTGCGGCCGTGGAGGCGAGATTTACATGGCAGCAGATGTGCGGTGTGGACAGGATACCTGCCCCGCCGACGAAAAGCCGACAGCCCCACCACTTCTTTTGCAGCTTCCTCTCCCGCTAGTGCAGGCAGTCTGGGTGTGTCCTGCCTCGTCTTCTTGCGTTCGGAGAGGCGCCACGAGCGGTGCGGAAGAGGCAGTCGATGACAGTGACGGCACATCGTCGCAGGAGGCATCCGCCTCGAGGGCCGTCAGCACCCCACTTCCGGTGACCATTCGCACCGTACCGTGGGTGACAGAGCACGCCTGTGCGCTGCGCACGGTGCAAGGTGTGAACGGTGCACGCTCTCCGGTGAGGCCGGGCTACTCCAAGGTGAACTCGGACCCCACAACGAAGACATCCACCATCGCTGCAGGGTCCACACTGCACGGCTTCCTCTTGCAAATGGCGCGCACTGCGGGCGTGTCGACGCGGTCTTTTCCGACCACCGTCGGCTGCCCGCAAATCCTACGGGAGCTGTCCGCGCTGGACGTGCTGCATGGGCGAGAGGGCAACACCACAAAGCATTCCCACCGCGGCCGTCGCCCCCTTTCCGCCGTTGACCGCAACTTCGTCGTGGGAGACGATGCGGGGGATGAAATCACTTCGCATCGCCACGTGTCGTCCAGCAACACCACCGAGACGTGCGTCCGCACCGAGGAAGAGCGACACGGACACCCGTACCCGAGAGCACACGTGCAACTCGCGGCGCGGAGAGGCGCACACAACAGCGGCGAGCAAAGTCGTTCCTCCGTCTCCTCGCTGACGGATGACATGAGCATTACGCACCGCATTGCACCGCTGCCGCCGCACTTCGTCCCTGCCTCAAGCTTCTTCGACGAGAACTTCGAGCCGCTCACGGTTCTCGGCCGCGGCGTCGGTGGGGCTGTGCTCCTGGCGCGTCACCGCGTCACGGGCGTCTTCTACGCGGTGAAGGTTTTGGTCGCCCGCGACTACGAGAGCGAGCGCGACATCTTGCAGGAGGTGCGCGTCCACGCCATGCTGGAAAACAAGTACGTTGTCCGCTACCACGCTTGCTGGTCGGAGGTGATCACGGCAATACGCGCCCAGCAGCTCGCCTTCATCGGCGTCTGCCACCCAAACGAGGCGAATCTGTCACGTCATCCGCGTCTGCAGGCGGCGACGCCGACCTCCGCACGGCGTAGCGGCTCCTTCGGCCTCCCACCGCGGGCCCCGCACGCCACCTGGGCTTCAGAAGACGACCTGACTCGACGTGCCAGTGCGGCGCGGGTGCGCAGTGCCCCTGGTGGGTGGGACCGCCTCACCCTCCCCAACTACTCCAGTGTGTTGCTCATTGGCAGCGAGTCGGCGAGTGAGTCCCCGTCGCCCGTGACGACGGTGCGACGGCCCAGAGCGAGGTTGCACAAGGCGCTGTGGAGCTCCGCCGCGGTGGACGAGTACGCAGAGGACGAGGAAGATAGAGAGGACGATGTCGTCAACGACCGCAGCCACCGTGCTAATGATGATGACACGGCACGAGGACCTGAGAGCTCCGCGTCCCCAAATACGCTGCGTCGCAGACAGGGGAGTTGGGAAGGGCATCATCAGCCGAAAACAGGTTCGGAGCCCGGTGAAGCTCTCCACGATGCTTCCGCAAAGCACGGAACTGATGTTTCACACGACAAGCGATCGTCGCATGAAACATCAGGCAGCGCAGATGACTTCGACAGGACCTCCTCGGCTTCGTCTCGTAGCGACGAGTCAAGCGACCCAGAGACCGGAAGTGGCGCGCAAAGCAGTCGTGGCGAGGACCACACCATCATCGGCTCTCGTGTAGTGTTTCTGCAGATGGAGCTTTGCCAAGTGACGCTGGCGCATCATCTCTCCTCACGCCCCTTCATCAAGCGGATTGAGAACTTGATCATCCTGCTACAAACTGTCGCCGGCCTGCGGTACCTGCACAGTCGTGGTGTCCTTCACCGTGACCTGAAGCCGACAAACGTGTTTATGGACTACCGGTGTCAGTACGACTCCGTCGTGCACAGCCCAAACTCGTCTAGCACGAGCAGCAGTTTAAGCTCCGAGGACGGGCGGCGAAAGAACAAGGGATGGGCGATGCCGTCCGTCATCTCGCTGCATCAAAGTGGGAGCGCAGTGAATATGTTGTCGCGTAATTCATCGCTGGGTGGTGAGTCCACAAACCACAACTCCAGCCCATGCACAGCGCTGTCCATCCACCGGCAGAGCACCTTCCCTTTCAAGCCGAACGGTGCCACTTATGGCAATGGAAATGCGAGAAGTTTAGCCAACTTTTCCTCTGCGATGGACCCCGTGGCGGCCGTCCGGCGTCACACAAATCACTCTACCTCGGACAATTTGCCTCCTTGGAGCGACGGGCGCAGTACGTTGGACGTTGTGATGCGCCCGGCGCATCAAGACGCCGCTGCTTTGCTGCATGAACGTTTGGCGAGGCGGCCACCACCACGCTTGCCCCGCAAGCAGGAAGACGCAACACACACCGCGACGTCGCAAGCTGCACATGCAGCAGCTACAGAGCAACGTTCTGCTGATCACCTGTTGCAGTCCAACGAAGGGCGGACGTTCCTCCAGCACCTCGCCAGGTGGCTGTGTCATCACTTTGTGCAGGTGCGCCTCGGCGACTTCGGCCTCGCGAAGTTTCTGCATCAGCAGGACATGCACGTTGACGGCTTCGTGTCGATGAACGCGACGAACACCGTCGGCGTCGGCTCTCCTCTCTACGCCAGCCCGGAGCAGCTGAAGGGCAATCGATGCACCGCCGCCTCCGACGCCTTCTCCGTTGGCGTCATGATGGCAGAGATGTACCTGCAGCCGACGACGATTGCGGAGCGGCTGACGGTGCTGCGCGAGGTGCGCGATGGCGCCTATCACGACGCCGGGCTGATGGCCCGCTACCCGGAGCTGAAGCTGGTGCGCCGCCTGACCCTTACCCTGCCGGAGGCCCGCATCTCGTTGGCGGCCACGCAGACGGCGCTGAAGGCGCTGTTGTTGAAAGCACTGCAGGAAGAGGTCGATCTCCACTATGCATAAAGTGCAGCGTCTGTGCTCTCTTCTTTTTTTAACTATTTTGGTTCTGGGGTGTGATGGATAGGAACGATGCAGCTTTGTTCTACTCCAGATTGTCACTGCTAGCCAACTAAGGAAATCACTTGTATAAGCATAATAATAATAGTCGTCATATATATTTTGATTGATGAGACGCGCCGCGAAGTCGCACACGTATACATGTCCGCTCAAAGCAATCGTCATTGAGGGTTTTTTTCCGGTGTGTGTGTGTGTGTGCAGCTTATCGTGTTCAGACCTCCTCTACCTTGTTCTCGGTTCGCCTCCGTTCTTTTTCGTTGTTGTCGTCAGTTCAGACTTTGGCCGGTGTCGCGTTAGTGAACGCGGCATACCACGCTCGCCTCGTCGCGACGGATTCTCCTCTATGATTCTGCATTCGGCATCTTTATTGAAGCGACATCATTCTTTTTTTTTCCCACTCACCTTTCACGTATATGTATAGTCATGCGGCGGTGGATTTCTTTAGGAGGGTGGTGCGGCCCCTCCCTCATGTTGACAAAGCTGGGACTGCGCCCCGCTGAAGAGGCGTTGCCGTTTGACATGGCACGTTGCACCTTCGACGGCCTTGTGGAGCTAACCACCAACGGCTTCACCTCCTCCGCCTCTTCGCCGGTGTCGTCGTCGTCGAGTCCCCACACGGCTCACGGCTCATCACCCACCACCTCCGCTGCGACGTATGCATTTCCACGCGGAGTCCTCGACGGCTTCTTTCCGGTGCCACGGCCACCACATCACGCACAGGTCGCCAACAATGCGGCGACGTTCACGTTTACCCCTGACCCGGTGAGTGTGTGGTTGCTCTTCCGCAGTCAGCACGCCTGCTTCACCCATTTTGACCTCAACAACCCAGACGTGCAGCACGAGTTTCGTCGACGGATGCAAGTCTGGGACACGCTGCTGAGCCCGCATGGAAGCCGCCACGGCGAAGGCGCAGCGCCACATCGTCCCGTGACGTTTGTTCGCACCGCCATCGCCGAGAATCCATCGGACGAGATCGAAATGCTGCCACGGTTTCACAGCGCGGTCCGCCGCCGCACGAACGGCCAGCTGCCCTTTCGGACAGTGTTGGTGGTACACGACCAGGCAGAGACGACGCAACCACTCTGCCGCTTTCCGCAGGAAGCGTCGGCGCACCAGTCACCGTGCGTGGTGTGGAACATTACACGGCAAGCGGCATCCTCCGCAGCGGACGGTGAACCTTCACTGTTAGACCAGTGCCACGACGGCTATCAAACCATCCTGACGACGATGTGCAAGGAACAGAAGTGGCGTTCGCTGGACGCCTCGCTGCCGTCCTACGAAAACTACATGAAATCGCGCGGGAAGGCGTTCAAGCCGTATACGGAGCTGAGCCGTGTTGCGGGTGTTCCGGCGATCCGTGGCACCTGCACCGGCTTCGGCTCTACCTTTTCAGCTGCTCTGGGTCGATGTGTGCATTGCGGGTGCAACGACGGCCACGCGGTGGTGGCGGACAGGTTTGACACGCAGCGGCCGTGGAGGGACGAGGACCTTGACGAGCTTCTCACCAACTACGCCCTGCAACGCTGCGACGAGGTGGCTGCGGTGGAGGCGACGGCGCTGAAGCAAAAGCGAGGGGCACACGAAACCTGGCGGAAGCTGCGAGAGATGCTTTCCGACTGAGGTCGAAAACAGTCATTTTACATCTCCACTTATTTCTTGTTATGGTTTCATGTTCAGGATTGTGATGCAACGCTTCGCGTTAGCGTTACAGAAAACCCTGCCTGTTTCGTAAAACTTTGAGGCAACGAAGGACTTTATTCGCTCCCTGCTCCCGAGAGCTATAATCAATTCTGTTCTTCCTTTTCTTCATCTCCGCTCGCTGCAGGCTTGCCATTCAATCTGTTGAGATGCTCGGGTGGTCTCCCTACCGCTGAAGTTCCCATTGCCTGCATCGTCTTGTTGGATGCTTCTCTTTTCCTCTTCTTTTTCAGTTTGCACACACACACACACACACACACACACACAACAGAATTCATTAGTTCTTCTCCGCATTTGCTGGCTCGTCAAACAGCCGATACAGCTGCCTTCGTTGTTTGCTGCCAACTCAACTATTTTCATTCACCCCCTTAGCATCTATCAATAAGGTGGCTGTTTTTTTTTTCCCGCTCTCGCCTGCGCTATCGAGGACCCCTGTATCGCACCTCTGTTGCTCTTCCGCTGATCCCTTTTTGGTTTCTCTCTTCCCATCCTCCCGTCTCACATTTCGACTCGCGAGATCATGATGGCGTCTTCCGGCACGCGGGTCTTTCTCTCGTCGTGGCTGGACAAGAAGATGGAGTGGCGCTTCGTGTACGAGCACCGGTTCTTCATCTTAGACGGCACCCGGCTCAGCTATCGGCTGGAGGAGCACAGCGCTGAGAAGCGCTTCGGCACCATCACCTCCTTCGAGCCCTTTCGAGAGAGCGCCAAGGAGGAGACGGCAAAAGGCTACTGCTTCACCGTCTGGTTGCTCGAGGGCGGCTCGTGGTATCTGCGCGCGGCCACAAAAGAGATCTACGACAGCTGGTTTCGCGCGATCATGACCGTTTTGGTGCCCTCCGCGAATCCCTCGGTCGCCCCCAGCGAAGGCGAGGGCGGGGACGGGCAGCACTCCCGTGTGGCGTCGAGTATTACGGAGGCGTCTGCGATCACCTCCGGCGGGCCCTCTTCGCAGCCCCTCGGGAACGAAGGCATCGGACGCAATCCAGGCGGCCGCCACCAAACGCCGGTGCGGAAAGCGACCGAGGAGCAGCCAGACCCCTCCAATGGCGGCACGCCTGGTCGCATCAACGGAGTGCACAGCCCCGACGGCACGTCCACTGCTGCTACTGCTACTACGGCCGCCTACACACACGCTGCGGACATCTCGGCCAGTGCGCAGGACACCGTACTGCTCTCTTCAATGGTGGAGAAGGAAAAGGCCTGGCGTGGGCAGTGGAGGCCTCGGTATATGGAACTGCGCGAGGGCCGGCTACTCATTATTCGCAGCTCCGCCGCCTCTGCCTCGGAGCGTCAGCGGTACGTCGTGGAGGCTGTGGACCCGTCACCGATGACTGCCCAGGCAACATGGATGCTCATCAGCACCAGCACCGGCGACCGCTTCTGGGTGCGCTTCGGCTCCGTCGAGGAGCGCCAACGCTGGGTGACCGTCTGCGGCCGGTTGCTGCTGGCGGAGTGCTCGTGGCACTGGACGCCGCTCGCGGAGGACGACGCAGGTCGCTCATGGCGCCTGCGGCAGGCCACCAGCGGCTCCTACGACGACCTGCATGTGCACTACCATTGTGCAACAATGGTGCCGTCCTTCAACAACGAGGTCTGGTGTCCGTCGCTGTTCGTTTTTGGCGGCTGCGAGCGGTGGTGCAAGTCCCTCTTCAACCCACAAGCACGCGCCTTTCTGCCCCACACAGATGCCACGTACACCAATGGGCGCCTGGCTGCGATGGAGCTCGCCGGGCCGCACCTTGTTCGCCCCATCCAACCCGCGCCGTTTAAAGAGGCCCCCCACGCCTTGGTGCGGCCCCTGCCCCGCTACGGTGCCACTCTCACCTGTCTCCCCGTTGCTGCTCCACGCCCTGGTGGTGCCCCGCTCACGAAGATGACCGAGGATGGCGATACGAATGGACGTACAGAAGGAGACGCCGGTGACGGAGCTGTGGCTGCATCCGCAACGGAGTTGCTGGGTGCCCGCGTGGTGCTGCTGGGCGGCCTCACCGGCGGCGGCTACCAGCCCCCTGCCACGGAGCTGTGGAGTGTGTGGCGCAGCAAGGCGGCCTGCGCGCCGGGGGTGGAGTTACGCTGGGGGCGGCAGGACTTGCCTTCCTACGAGCTTCCGAACCTGGCCTTTCACGACGCCGTCTACGTGTCATGGGGGACGCACGCGCCATCACAAGCCGTGTCGACCGCAGCGCAGCCGCACGACGGCTTTTTGCTCGTGACGGGCGGGCTGGACGTGGAGTACCGCTGCAGGGCGGAGTGCTACGCGGTAGTGTGGAACTATGACAGCAGCAGTGCAGAAGCGGCTTCGACGGACGCAGAGGAGCGCGCGTACACCGCCCTTCCTACGGCATACGCCTTTGGCCAGCTGCCCGGGCCGCGCGCGTTCCATCGCATGGCGACTCTGGAGGACGGCACGGTGGTACTGGTGGGTGGGCGCGGCGTGGAGAACGCACCGGCGGCGCCGTCAGTGCTGACGCTCGCGCCGGAGGTGTGGCGGCGCGCGGCCAAGTCGTGGTGCCCTCCTCCGCCCGCTCCCTCCGCACCCGCCGAAGGCACTCCGCACGCCCCTGTCGAGCCAGCATCACACAAATCAGAGAACTGGTGCTCCCTTTCGAGTGAGGAGGATCACGCGCCGCACAGCAGAAAGGATGAGGGCGATGACGACGACGCGGATGCAGACGCACCAGCTTCGCAGTGGCGGCGCGCCCACTTCGACGACACGCCGCTACGCAGCAAAGACAATTCCGCCTCCACAAGCACGGCGCAGCAGCTGGTGAAGACCCTTCCCAGCGAAATGGGCGATGTGGCTGTCGCGGCGACGGGCAGCGGAGGGCGTGTCGTGGTGATGGGGCAGGTGACGCAACCGCGACAAGACGTCAAACTGTACCTGCTCGACTTTGAGCCGGTGCGTTCTGCGTCGAGTAAAATCAGCGCGGGAGAGCAGTTCCCGCCAGGAACGCGCCGTGTGCGTTGTCACGAGGTACTTTTGTTTGTTGGGGCGGTGCCGAATCGTGTCGTTGGCATCACACTGCACGTTTTCAACGGCTACCTGTACGTGATTGGCGGCTGCACGGTGGACAAGTCCAAAACCGACTCGTATAGTCTGTGCGGTCCGCTTCGAATTCTACTGGAATAACGCGCGCTCGCTTTCCCTCTCTTTTGCTTTGAGTAACACAACTTCTAGCAATGCAATGTCATCATTCGTTGTTTGACATCATACTCCCTCGGTTTTTCTTTTTCATTACTGTTTTTCCGTGCTGGAAAGGATCTTTTCTTTCTCTTCGCGGTGCAATTTATCGGTTACCCCTTTCATTTGGAGGGGGGGGGGAAGATCTGTTGTTGTCGTGCGTGTCGTAGTGCGAAGACGGAAAGAGATGATACATGTATTTCTGCACTGCTTCGTTTTGCTTGATGTGCACCTCCTCGTCTTTGCACGGAACACTCGAAGATACCTGTTAAGCAAAGAAATTTCATTGTGTGTGCTGTTCCACAGACGTTCCTGAGCAAACAGCAGATCGTTTTTGGTGAGCCATTTAGCGCACGGTCAGGTCTGGGACACGCGAGATACGTTTCAGAATGGTATATCGTTGAAAGAAAGAAACACGATGATGCGTCCTCTATTTGCTATTGAAGCGATGACCTGCGTTGCACCTTAAACGCTCGACACAATCTGCGCATCGTACGTTGCTGTATGTGTTGTGTTCTCTTTTCAAATATATACATTTTTCTGCATTTCTCTCGTACTTCTGCCACCTCCCTTTTTTCTTCCGATCAGGAACCTCTTCTTCCACTCTGTGAATGCTCATAGACGTTATTCTCTTCAGAATGGCACGCGATAAAGCGAATGAATAAAAGCATAGTTCGAAGGCCTCCATCTTTACTACCGTACTGAGATGTTTCTGGCTCAAAACCTATGCGAGACTCACGTGAATTGGCATCCGACGTGTCTTTTGTTTTCTGCTCCTTTGCCTGTCTTGTGCTACAGACTCAGTATAGCCGGTTTCCGTCGCACGTGCGCTGGAAAAAGGCAACAACAGCGTGGCACATTGCGGTTTCTGTGGCTCCTTGCATCACGTTCTGCACAGTTCGAAGGCCATCATCTTTTATACAAAGTAAGATGCATCGGTTCAAAGTCTGTGCTAGACTTCACATAAGTGCCCCACTGAATTGTTCTTCGTTGTGCTGACTTGACGAATCGCATGTACTCCGCAATCAAGCAACCTTCTTTTTTGGGGGGGAGTGAAAGCCATGTGCACAGGATGATCGATATCTTTGAATGTTCCTCGATGGTCTCTGACTAGCCTTCACGGGCGAGTCACTGAAATGAGAAGCTATATATATGAACCCTTTAACTCTGATGACAAGCGTGTCGTAGACGCATTGGCGTGGCGTCGGTGTATTGTGAAAAGGCGGAGTAAGAGTCGAGTAAATAGTCGGCTGTCGTTCTTGATCTTGAAACTGCGTATGATGATCTTTATCTTTGAATGTTCCTCGATGGTCTCTGACTAGCCTTCACGGGCGAGTCACTGAAATGAGAAGCTATATATATGAACCCTTTAACTCTGATGCTGCCGCTGCGCCGCTGCTGAGCGTTTGGTGTGTTGCTTTGGGGTGAAAGGTGTGGAACACGGATTGATTTCGTGGGTTGTTGGTGGTTTGTTACCTTTGCCAAAACACCGACGCCTGCTCCCTCGGTGGAAGTGGGATGGATGTGTTTCATGTGAACTGCGTGGAGGCTTGGTGCTGCTCTTTTGTATTTGTACCTGGTGCTTCCCGCGCCCAGCGGAATTGAAGGCGCTGAAGAGGAAATAGGCTGGTCAGTCGGTTTTCCATCGCTGAGCCACCATCAGAGTCGCTCTCTTTCACCTTCCCCGATCAAAAGGAAAAAATTACTGTTTGGAACCCTGTCTCGGAAGCGCTCACAAGAGACCACAAGAGCAAGGAATTTGTTTGTTGACCTGCCATTCATCCCACGTGGATTATTGTGTTGGCGTTTCATTGGAAGCAGCAGCTCTTCGACATTGCTTGGAACCTTTGAGCGCTTTATTATATTCTTGTTATAGGTGTTATTTCCTACTGTTCATCTCATTTCCTCTTCTTCTTCTCACGTGGTGAATGCAGCTTGAACTTACTCACACGCCGGTGCATCGAAGGCTTCGCCGCATACTCCTTTTTTCTTTTAATCAACGCGCTACAGCACCTTGTCTCTCCTTCTGCCATTCGAATTGCAGTCTTGTCGTCGTTCTTTTCCTCGAGAGTCGATATCGCCGCCGCAATTGGGTATTTTCCCTCCCCTCTCTCCCTTTTTTTTTTGGTGGAAAAACCTGCGATGGCGGAATCGTCCTGGCTGCGTTCTGTGCTGGCGCTAGTCGCCACCGTGCTTTGCCTCACGATGGCGGTTGTTCCCGTCCTCACCGCTGCGGCCGCCACGTACGCACCGCCCCCCTTTCCTTCATTTGAGAAGTTTTTTGCGCAACAGTTTCGCGTCAGCGTGATGACGCAATCGTATGGTGTCTTCAACGCCTCCCTGCGCATGCGCGGCTCGATGAACTTCCCGGAGCGGGTGCAGGGGGAGCTGATCCCGCTGGGCGTGCCACGCCTCAATTCAGACACGCAGACCCCTCTTCCCCACTTTCAACGCGTGCGTAATGTGGAGGACGACAAGCTGTCCGACCTGCCCGTCACCTTGCCCGGAAAGAAGGACGCAAACGCAGCCGCGAGCGGCGAGGAGGAGCGTCCGTCGCTGTTTGCGTTGGACCTGCAGCTGCTCCACAGCGACTCGCCGCAGGTCAAGGCGCAGGTGTACTACCTGCCCGCCGAGGTCATGGCACTGCGCTCGCAGCGGGAGGCGATGAGCGAGGGCTCCGTTGCCCCTGCCGCGACGGTGGACTTCGCCTTCCGCGTGGAGGCTCGTCAAATGAGCAATAACCCGCTGAGCGACACGGCGGCGCTGGCGCGTGTGAGTGCGGCGACGATGGCGACGGGCAGGCAAAAGGCGACGGAGGCGGTGACCGAGGCAGGTGAAGCGACCTCCGCTGCTGCTGCTGCTGCTGCCCCCGAGACGGTGTCGAATGGCGACGTCATCTTCCGCTGGATCACCGAGCACGAATTCTCGGCCGTCTTTTTTATTCCTGTCAGGTCGGCGGCCGACAAGGACGGCGCGGCCGCGTCGCACCTCGAGCGCGTGTGGGTCTACGGCTACACCGCGCCCTCGCCGGACGTGTTCGACCGCAAGCAACGCCAGGTGCCGTGGTACCAAAAGTATGTGATGCTTAGCGTGGCCTTGGTGGGCTTTGTGGTGCAGATCATTTCGGGATGGACAGAGGGTAAGACAAAGGCATTAAACGCGGTGGAACTCGAGCACCGCCAGAAGATGCTGAAGGAGGAAAAAATGGAAAAGGCGCTGAAGGAGCAAGGGCGCCAGAATAAGAAAAAGAAGTAAACTGCTTTCTGGAGATGCATTTCCTGGCATATTGTGTGTGCGTGTGTTGTTGTGGTTGAACGCCTCCTTGTGCGGTATGCGCGCGTGATGAACAGAACACCCACACGTCGGTGCCTCCACTGGGGCTCTCTCTTTTCTTTCTTTTCTGTGAGTGGAACTTAACGCTAACCAAAAGGTGCTGAATAGGTCACTCAACATCATGGCAAACGTACTCTCTGGAAAACGTCCTTTTCCCGTTTGTATACGACAGGCTGTATTATCTTTTTCAAGCTCTAGAAGCGCCATTGCCGACTTCTTGACTTCCACGCCCCATAGAAAGAGAGAGAAAAGTTACGCAATGCTGTTGCGAAGGTTCTGTGCGACTGCGTTGATCTCGATGCAAGGCAAAACAGCGCGTGTGGGGTGCCACTTCAAACTCAACACTTTTTCTCTTGCTTATTCGCGTTCTTCTCATAATGCTCTGCAATACGGCTTTTGATCAAATCCTAACAACAGCAACAGCACAAAGAGACCGCTCGGCGGACACTTGAATACACAGAGGAGAAACGTAAGCCGTTTCGCATGGCCTCGAGCTCGCCTCCGATCATCCTCTACGCCAGCAGCGCCGCCACATATGTTTGCGAGGCGGGCGATGTGCAGCCTACCTACCCCTTCCTGCAGCCCTTCACCGAGGAGCTTCTGCGCACACTTCCGTCACCCCAAGCTGCCGCGGCTTCCTCGCCTCTCGGAGACCGAAGCGCCTCACCCACGAATCAATGCACGGCAACGCTACGCCGGCATCTACTCCCTCTCCTACACGATCGCACTCTGTTCCTTGTACTTCCCCTCTCGAGCAGCGCCTCCTACAAGGAAGAGTGGGTTCGCTTCTGCTTTCACGAGGAGGTGCACGTGCGCCGTCTCGTTGTCCTGTCCGACACCGTCGCCGATAGCTTTGCGTGTAACCGCACCCCATGCGTTGTGCTACACGCCTCACTCAACACCGTGAGCGTGAGTCGCGTGGAATCTGGCTGCTCGACGCGGTATGGCAACTCTCACGTCGGTGGGGTGCAGGCGCTCTGCAGCGGCGGCGAGGCCACGACGGCGAGGCTGGCTGAGCGCCTGCCAGCTGTGGCGGCTGCCATGGCGATACATAACGCCGAGAGAGCTAGCGGCAGCGACGAAGAAAACGAAGAAGAGGGAGAGGACGAAGATTACGTGCCAGCTGGTGGTCCTTCACCAGACGAAGAACTAGGGATCGACTTTAGCGATGCGAAGTATCGAGATGCGCTCATTCACGCCTTCGGCTACAGGGCTTATCGATCGGTCATCGTGGCTCCCCAGCAGCGACGTCTGGACGCGGCATCGAGGTCGTCGGTGAAAGGAAAAGGAAAAGGCAAGGGAGGTGGCCGCGCACAGCGACGGAGCCGCGCGTCGTGCCCTTTGCTCGATGAACTGCGGCGTGCCTATCCGCGAGAGGTACGAGAAGCACCGGGACAACTGGAGAAGTTACTCGCGCGCGTGGTGCAGGGCGACGCCGTTGCCTCCTCCTCTCATGGAGAGACGGAGCCGTGCATCTTGGCGGGGGAGGCGTTAGCGGTGCCGTACGTGCGGCAGCTCTACGCCTTTGTCATTCGCCGCTGCGGAGGTGGTGTGTGGGAGGCGGTGGAGATGGAGCGGAGGGCGAGGCAGCGGCGGCTTCGCTCCAGCCAAGGCGAGCGCGGTAACGCGGATGGCTCCGGTGCGCCTCCCCAAGAAAGCGACGCAGCACCGGTCGATCCAGAAAAGAGCAGCTCAGTGCCGATGGTGAAGCGGGTGCGAAGAGAGACGAGCAGTGAGCGAGACAGCGGCTCCGACGAGGGCGAGAGCGACGACGAAAGCGACGACGACGGCGATGTGTGGCTCCATCTGCAGCCCATTCCACTCCCCTCTGCCCCGTGGTGGCTCCCGCTGCTCGGCGCCTCGGTCACGAGTCGTCTGCCCGATAAAGACCTGCAGCGCGCCGTCATCACTGAGGAAGAGGCACGGGAGTCAAACGGCACGGTGGTGCACTGGAAAGTGCTGCTGTGACTGAACGAAAGCCATGGCACGTCTTGCGTGTGTTCGAGCGATTTCTTTCATTGCGTTGCTCCCGTTATTGAAATATTGAAGAAAAAAAACGGCAGCTTTTTCTCTTCTTTCCCCCCCCCCCACCACCATGTCCCACGCTTCCCACTGTCGACGGTGCATTACCATACTACGGTGGCGTAGAAAGTTCTGCAGCACAACCACGTGGGCGGCGCCTCAAGAAGGCCTTTACCGTTTTTCTGTTGTCCCTCATCACTTTCCTATTCTCTGCTGCGTGTCGTCACATCGAGTACCTTTAAATCTGAAGCGTTAAGATGGAGTAATTGAAAGGTGCCGCCGTTGCTTCACTGCCGCAGCAGGCTACCGTAGCAGCGACAACCGAAGGGCAGCTTCATTGCCCTCGAAGACTCTCCAAAGCAACGCACGAATGAACGAAAAGAACGCGCGTGTTGTGTGTTGTTTTTTTTTGCTGCTTTGCCGTGTTGCACACCGGCAGCTCACCTGAAAAGCTGATTACTTTATTAAAACTCTCCTTCTCTTTCTCCCTTTTCTCCTTTTTTTCTTTGGAGTTTCTTTGATTGTGTGTTCTCTTACCGCTTTGGGGTTTCATCATTGCAGCGAACTCGAGCAAAGCTGCTGTCCTATTGTGGTTGAGCCTCCACGAGTAATCTTCGAGCCTCAAGTCGCCCCATCAACAAAGCAGAAGGCACACATATTTTTTGTTTTCCTTTTCCTTAGGTAATTCTCAGCATACACCTTTCCCTTTTGGCAGAAAGTAAGGTAGGACGCGAGCCGTGTCTTCGTGTTGCTCGTACGAAAACGAGGATAACATCATATATGTGTTTTCCTTTCGGGTGGTGCGTTTACTCCGCGTAGCTGCAACGATATGCTGCTTTCAGTAATACCAATCTCTCTCTACTATTATTATTATTATTATTATTAAAGCAGCGTAACACTTTTCTTTTCACACTCTTCTTCTTCTTTTATTTTTGTATGTCATCGGTGCAGCAGTAGTATGTTGTTTTTCTCTAATCGTATACCTTTTTTTTTGTTCCACACTCCTCTGGTTCTTCTGAGCTGCTAACGATAGTGATACCGCCTTGCACAGCTTGTTTAGTTTTCTTTTAGTTCCCTCGCTTTCTTCCAAATATTTCCCAACACTGCTTTTTCGAGCTTGCCGGCTGGCAGGTCCATCAACTCTAACTTTTTTCTTCTCGTCTTCTAGTTATTACCCTGCTTTGGAAAAAGCTCTCTTTAGTGTTGTGGGAACGCGTTCGATTTTTCCGCTGTCGTTGAACGCGAGGTTGCCAACACGCTTTTGTATATTCCTCAACAATAAAAACCGTTAGAATACCAGCGTGGGATAGCTTACGACGCAACAACGTGATCGCAGGTAGAGCCTTCTGCTTTCGCTTCTCCTTTTAAGAGCCAATTACCTTTTTTGTTTGTTTCCTTTCAACTATTGCTCTCACAAAAACTGTGATACTCTACGGCAGCAGCGTTAAATTTGGCACTTCTCGAAGGAAAATGGAGAAAACGGGTGGAGAAGTCATCGTGATGCGGGTGATGCCCATCCCAGTGCAGCTCCGATACCTTCTCTCGGCTGCCCTCGTCTGCTTCATACTCTCTGTCACTGGTCTGTATCTCTGGGAGCAGATGCCGCTTAACAAGGATACGCAGCCCGGCCTCAATCGCACCTTCGGCTACACCGGCAGCGGCATCGTAGGCGTTATTCTCCTCTTCTCGTTTTCTACGGTGTGGGTGGTGCTCCTGTACGAGAGCTCGCAGCTGTTTGTGCGCTACGCCTTCCTGCCGCAGCACGCACACGATCAGGCGAAACGTCTTCTGTGCGTCGCCCTCTCCATACAGGCTGTGCTAGGTCTATTTCTTCTCATCTGGTCGTCCGTGCTGCTGCACAAGCTGGGGCGCGAGACAGCGAGCTGCGGCGTCATTTTCTGCTTGGGTGTTCAAAAGCACTTTGAATTTGCCAAGACTCGTGGGGCCAGTTTCAACTTCCTCGTTGGATTTATGGCCTTCTGCACCCTTGTCCCGCTGTCGTGTGTGATGTGGTACCGCGTCTACACGCTGTGGCTGCTGCAGAAGGCCTTCCGCGCCGTCGGGACCAGCGAAGGCGTTCACTCAACGATCGCCGGCGACTTTGCCGTGAACCCCTCCGACAAAAACGGTGGAGAGAGCCACAGCGACGCTTCCATTTTGGTTGCGAACACGAGCACCTCTTCCCCGGGAGAGGGCAGCGCCTGCGCGGCCACTTCCGCCAACCCCATGGCGAAGCCTCCGAGCATACGCACGTACGCGGCCACGCCGTGGAAGAAGCAGCTCTCGCGCATCATCGGGCTGTGCCTCGGCATTGTTGCGTGTGCGCTGTTGACGTTCTGGCTGCCCAACGATCCGCGCCGCTTTCACCCCGCAAACATCGCGCGCTTTGCAAATTTGACCATTTCACGAACTCAAAACACAAAGACGTCGGTGGTGCCTGAGATGCCGTACGCGTGGTTCCGCACCGGTCAGATCCGCGTCTCGCAAGACCTCATTCTGAAGCTCTTCCCCGGCAACGTCTTCTTCTACGTGTACCTGCTCTCGCTGGCGATCATCGTGTTTGTGCTGCGGCAGACGCAGACGGGTCGGTACTGGATGCAGCGCCGCATCCCGCGCTGTGCGTGCTTCACGTACGGCGAGGCAGCCTTCATGGCGGCCACGGCGTGGCTCGTCCTCTTCT
This sequence comes from Leptomonas pyrrhocoris, assembly GCF_001293395.1. Taxonomy (NCBI): domain Eukaryota; phylum Euglenozoa; class Kinetoplastea; order Trypanosomatida; family Trypanosomatidae; genus Leptomonas; species Leptomonas pyrrhocoris. The sequence goes on from NW_015438360.1 coordinate 1,139,043, forward strand.
TCACCATCTACTGGGTGCGGGACCACAACTATAAGAATGCGTGGGGAAACGGCATCAACCCAAAGATGCTGAAGTGGCCCGAGCGGTGGGGTCGTGGGATGGGTCAGCTCGCCATCCTCTTCCTGTCGCTGCTGCTGCTGCCTGTGGGTCGGCAGTCCGTCATTGTGACGGTGCTCGGTGTCTCGCGCGACGGCCTGCTGTGGTTCCACCGCGCGGTGGGCTACTGCATGCTTGCGGCAACGCTGGCCCACATTACCATCTTCTATTACTCCTTTTATGAATACGGGCTACTTTGGCACAACCTCTGCTTCTTGCCCATAACCATCGGAGAGGCGTCCGTCATAAACGACTTCACGACCATCGCAGCGACGTGGACGACGTGGTTCCTGCTGGTGGCGATGGGCATCTTCAGCCTGAACGCGATGCGGCGCCGCTTCTACGAGCTCTTCTACTACGCGCACCTCGGCGCCACCTACATGACGCTGCCCATGATGATCTTCCACGCGTCGGCGGGCTGGATGTACATGCTGCCGGGGCTGACGCTGTTCCTGGCGGACCAGCTGGTGCGGGTGTGGCAGCGGTCGGCGGTGGTGCGTGTGGTGCACGCGCGGACGATCAGCGAGGACACGGTGGAGCTGGCCTTCTCGGTGCCCGGGCGGTGGGACATGCGCTGCGTGCACCCCGGCCAGTACGTGCTGGTGTGCGTGCCGGAGCTGACGGCGCTGCAGTGGCACCCCTTCACGCTGACCAGCGTGGTGGACGAGGACGGGGCGGCGGACGCGGGCGGCGTTGCGGTGAGCACGACGGGGACGGTGTTCTACCTGCACATCAAGTCGATGGGGCCGCTGACGTGGACGGGGCGGCTGTACGACATGGTGCGGAGCGGGCAGGTGTTCAGCGTGGGCGTGGAGGGCCCCTGCGGGACGCCGGTGGACTACAGCCGCTACGACGACATCGTGCTCGTCGCGGGCGGCATCGGCGCCGCGCCGTGCGTGTCGGTGTACGGGTCGCTGCTGCGCGCGCACATGCGGAGCGCCGACGGCGCTGGTGTGCCGCGTGTGCGGATGGTGTGGAGCACGCGGTCTGCGTCGCTGGTGGGTGCCGTGGCAGACATGCTGCAGCTGCCGGTGTCGTACCGCGGCCTCGTGCGCACTCCGCAGCGACGCAAAGGGAATTCGGGAACCACTGCGAATGCGCCGTCAACGCGCTCCTCTGTGCCAGCTGTCCTCCACACGGAGACCACGGTGGAGGTGCCCGCATCGCAGAGGGTAAGAAACGAAGACTTTGCGCTGGACGTGTACATTACACGCAGCGGCGAACTGGCGAAAGTTGCCCTTCTGGATCATGAGATGCGGGAGTTGAGCGCCGCTGCCGCTGAGACTCAGCTTTCCGCTCCAGGGATGCTCGCCGAGCGCCTGAGTGGCAAGGCCCGGGAAGAGGTGGAAGAGGAGGAACTGGTTATGGAGCGCGCGGCGCCGCAGCAACCGCCAGTGCCAGCAGCCGTGAATCGCGGTGCTCGGCTGCGTGTGTTTGAAGGTCGTCCAGATCTGCCTCTCGAGATACGTAGTGCGTTCCTGAACCCCGCAACTAACGAGATGGACGGGGATGCGATGCGCAAGCTGGTGCTTGTTTGCGGTCCGGAAGGAATGGTGAAGGATGTCGTAATTGCTGCAGCTGAGATCGGCGTTGCGGTGCACACGGAAGAGTTTCTCTTCTAAGACGTGCCATACCTGCTCCTGTGCGCACATGCACCGACGCACTTCGACCCTTTTCTTCTTCTTCTCGAGAGTACGTAGGCGTGCGCGCGTAATTTCTTTTCTCTTTTTTTATTGTTTGAATGCTTCTCTCCGGTCTCGTTAAGTGTCGCCAAACGCAGCCCTCAGTGACCCGTTGGGTCTTTGGCACGACATGGCGCAGCTTGTGGCTGCACGTCACGGACACTATCAGCTCACCGTTTTTCAACCGCAAGCTATCGCTTCGTGTTTGGGTGCGCTGACAAGCTCCTCACTTACGCTTTTCGACGCAGCGAGTCACTTCTTCGTAATGGCAAACCTGATGCAGATTTCAGTAAACAGGGTTTTTTGTATTTTCAATCGACGCAACGACAGGTTCTTACCCAACTACACACCTATCAAAACTGCGCTGCACCGCATTAGTGCTTTTTTTAAAAATAAAGTACTAACGATAGAACAGATGGAGCTTAAGATCAGAGCTAACAACACAACTGGTGCTACTCGACGTGTTTGAGCTGATGGTCGGCCTGTAATGAGCATCAGCACGCTGTTGTGCTGAGATGTTTGCGTAGCGATCCTGTATTGTCGGTGTCGACGTTGTCTCCCTTCCACCTTCTCTCTTCCCCCCTCCTCTTTCCCTTTCATTGTATCGAATGCGTGGTCCTCTCCGCCGCCAACTTTCTCATGCGCGTATTCCCTTCTTGACATCGTTGTACAACCCCCACTCTGGAACACCGTTGCTTTTACTCAGACCAGGCGCGGAATACCTCTCTTAACGACCCCGCTGCATTCGCACAACACAACGAGAGTCGCGCTAACGTATGAAGCTACGTTCCTGACTTTTGCTCTCATTTCGATTTTGTTTTCTTTTTCATTCCCCCCTCCCTCTCCAAACGAAAAAAGGAAGACAGTACGGCTTCCGCACAAGCAGCAACTGCATTCACTGTTCTTTTTTATTTGCCGACTTACCCCCCCCCCCCCACTTCAAGATATTGTCGCTCTTCGGAGAATGAACAGTGGAGCCTCGTCATTTCTCGTTTTCGTTTCCACCTACTTTTCTTTCTGCCTTCTGTTTGTCTTCTCTCTCCGCAACTAAAGCCTCCAACTTCGCTTTCGTTTCTTTGTTGTTGTTCCCCGTCCCGTCGCCTCTTTGTTAATCTGCGCTTTGGTTGGTCGTTTGATGTACAGGAGCGCCCCACGTAGAAGCGGCGCTGCGGTTGGGTTTCTGCGTTTTCCTCCCGCGCGATCCCTCGCTACTTGTGATTTGTTTATCATAATAAAAAAAAAAAATAATAATAATAAAGGAAAAATTTCAAAACGAAAAAAGACTAGTACGGTGAAGCGCTGCACTAGTCGTCTTAGTGTTTGTTTTTTCTTTCGCAAACTATACAGTGTCGTCGCTGTAGGTCTACTTGATTGGCTGTTGTCTGTTTGTCTGTTTGTATTTGTTGTTCTTCTTTGTTTCTTCTCGATTACTTCTCCTCTCTAAATTTCGTGCTGGCAAGGTGGAAAGGGTTGTTTTCGTGTAGAAAAGACTTCCTTGTGCTGTTACTACAACGAAATTTCTCCCCCTCAAACACCTAAAAGTAGCGCCTCAACGACGGAGAAGGAAAGCATTTTTTTGTTGTTGTTTTTAACGTTCTTGTCGTGTGTTTTTTCTTGCTTGTTGTTTCGTCTTTCGACCATTTGTATATATATATATAGTTTTTGTAAGCAGCTAGACCTTCTCTAACACGACAGGGCCACATTTGGGCTTTTCATTCTTCGTTTTTCAAAAGACCTTTCCTTTTGTGAATCCGAGTGCCAACGTGCTCTATTTTTGTTTTCGAGGGCTTCCATCACAACTATTATCGAGTATCAAAAAAGAGACACAGAGTGAAGTACATTGTTTCTAGAACGTGAACCTCAACGGACCCGTCGACCGCTGCTGCCAGGGTCTGCTCCTCCGTGGCTTCTCTGTTTCGATAAATGATTCATTTGTTTCTTTTTTAAAGCCTAACTGCTGTTTTCTTTTCGTTGATTTGCTGAGGAGACTAGTTATTCTATATACAGTTAAGTTTGAATTCCTTTCCGACACTTTGCTGGAGTTTTCTGTCTCCTATCTTTTGTGCTCTTAGTTGTTATTCAACAGTCGTTCTTTGCTTTGCTGTCATTTTTTTTGTTTTTCCCGCGTCCAGCCTCGTTCTGAAACGTTAAGAAAGTGATCGTGGCCGTGTCAAGCGTTGCTTCATCACACTACATCAAGATTCAGCATTCAGAGAAACGGCGGCGCCACGAAGAATTTTCTCACTTTAGTTCATATATATATAGGTAGCGTTGGAGCAGCGGTGAGGCAATACTAACGAGGGGTGACTCGTGAAGGCACCGTCAGCCCCTTGAATACAAATTTTCTTTTATATATTTTATTATTACTATTATAATTACGGCTTCGTGCATTTTATTGTTCTCTATTTTTTTCTGCTTTACTTTCCTCTTTGTTTTCAACAACTATTGCTTTATTATTACGCTATTGATATCCCTTTTGTTGTCTTTCAACTCTCTCATTGTTTGGCGGAGACGGTTAAATTCTCATACCTTCACAGTAAGCAACGCGGAGAACTAAGAAGAGCAACCGCGTTGCAACCTTCAGTTCTACCCGAAACGTTATATTTTTCATATATATATATATATATATATATATATTATGCTGTTGGATTGATTCAATATTTTCCAAATTGATCCTCTGGCAGACCCAGTTTTTTGTTTGCGGATTGACAAGTGTAGTCTTTCAACAACTCTTTTTCCTGGACTTGAACACACAGCAGAACCTGTTGAGTGTGGTCCGGCATTTTTTTCCCTTTCTGTCCCACGCATGCTGCACGTCGCTCCACTGATGCGTGAGGTACAACTGCTGGTTCTTCTTGTTGGGGCAGCGCTGACGTTTGCGCTGTCCCTGACAGGTCTACTAACGTGGCGCTCCATGCCGTTTTTCAAGCCCCCAGTTCCAGGTCAGCCGCGATCCCACGGCTACAACGGCGCGGGGATGCTCGGCATCCTCACGTTCTTCACGTTTGCCGGCTCGTCGGTTGCGCTTCTCTTTGAAAGCTCCCAGCTGTTTGTGCGTTACACGTTCCACCCCGCTCACACCGGCCGCAAGTGGGTGGTGTACCAGCACGCCGCCATCGTCACACAAGTGGGTCTTGCTCTCTTCTTCTTTCTCACCGGTGTGGTGTCGTTTGTGCGGTGGGCGTCCAATCCAGCGAAGTGTGCCTTCATTTTCTGTCTCGGCGTGGAGAGTCACCCCTCCGTCGCAAAGTCGCGCGGGGAGAGCTTCAGCGCCCTTCTGTCTAGTATTTTCTTCGTCGCACTTGTCCCGTTGTCGTGTGTGATGTGGTACCGCGTCTACACGCTGTGGCTGCTGCAGAAGGCCTTCCGCGCCGTCGGGACCAGCGAAGGCGTTCACTCAACGATCGCCGGCGACTTTGCCGTGAACCCCTCCGACAAAAACGGTGGAGAGAGCCACAGCGACGCTTCCATTTTGGTTGCGAACACGAGCACCTCTTCCCCGGGAGAGGGCAGCGCCTGCGCGGCCACTTCCGCCAACCCCATGGCGAAGCCTCCGAGCATACGCACGTACGCGGCCACGCCGTGGAAGAAGCAGCTCTCGCGCATCATCGGGCTGTGCCTCGGCATTGTTGCGTGTGCGCTGTTGACGTTCTGGCTGCCCAACGATCCGCGCAAGACTTCTGCTTACGGGATTGCGAGCTTCGCCAGCCTTTGCATTTCGAGGGAGCACCGCAGCGGGAACTCCACGGTGCCTGAGATGCCATACGCGTGGTTCCGCACCGGTCAGATCCGCGTCTCGCAAGACCTCATTCTGAAGCTCTTCCCCGGCAACGTCTTCTTCTACGTGTACCTGCTCTCGCTGGCGATCATCGTGTTTGTGCTGCGGCAGACGCAGACGGGTCGGTACTGGATGCAGCGCCGCATCCCGCGCTGTGCGTGCTTCACGTACGGCGAGGCAGCCTTCATGGCGGCCACGGCGTGGCTCGTCCTCTTCTTCACCATCTACTGGGTGCGGGACCACAACTTCAAAGTTGCCTGGACGGCTGACACTCCCGACAGTCGGCAGATCAAGAGAGCCGAACGGTGGGCCCGCGGGATGGGTCAGCTCGCCATCCTCTTCCTGTCGCTGCTGCTGCTGCCTGTGGGTCGGCAGTCCGTCATTGTGACGGTGCTCGGTGTCTCGCGCGACGGCCTGCTGTGGTTCCACCGCGCGGTGGGCTACTGCATGCTTGCGGCAACGCTGGCCCACGTTATTGCCTTTTACGTTTCGTTCGCAGACTACGACCTCTTGATGGAGAACCTAAACAAAATACCGAACATTGTGGGCGAGAAACGTGTGATGGACGACTACACAGTGAGTGTGGCGACGTGGACGACGTGGTTTCTGCTGGTGGCGATGGGCATCTTCAGCCTGAACGCGATGCGGCGCCGCTTCTACGAGCTCTTCTACTACGCGCACCTCGGCGCCACCTACATGACGCTGCCCATGATGATCTTCCACGCGTCGGCGGGCTGGATGTACATGCTGCCGGGGCTGACGCTGTTCCTGGCGGACCAGCTGGTGCGGGTGTGGCAGCGGTCGGCGGTGGTGCGTGTGGTGCACGCGCGGACGATCAGCGAGGACACGGTGGAGCTGGCCTTCTCGGTGCCCGGGCGGTGGGACATGCGCTGCGTGCACCCCGGCCAGTACGTGCTGGTGTGCGTGCCGGAGCTGACGGCGCTGCAGTGGCACCCCTTCACGCTGACCAGCGTGGTGGACGAGGACGGGGCGGCGGACGCGGGCGGCGTTGCGGTGAGCACGACGGGGACGGTGTTCTACCTGCACATCAAGTCGATGGGGCCGCTGACGTGGACGGGGCGGCTGTACGACATGGTGCGGAGCGGGCAGGTGTTCAGCGTGGGCGTGGAGGGCCCCTGCGGGACGCCGGTGGACTACAGCCGCTACGACGACATCGTGCTCGTCGCGGGCGGCATCGGCGCCGCGCCGTGCGTGTCGGTGTACGGGTCGCTGCTGCGCGCGCACATGCGGAGCGCCGACGGCGCTGGTGTGCCGCGTGTGCGGATGGTGTGGAGCACGCGGTCTGCGTCGCTGGTGGGTGCCGTGGCGGACATGCTGCAGCTGCCGGTGTCGTACCGCGGCCTCGTGCGGATGCCGGAGCAGCGAGAGAAGGGGACGACTGCTGCCGCGATGAACTCGTGCGTACGGGCAATGCTGGAGGGGAACGCCAGGTGTCTGCGCACTGCAGAGGCGTTCATGTGTGACATCTACGTGACCCGCGAGGGTGAGCTGGAGAAGTTCGCTGTGGTGACAAGCGGTGTTGCTGACCGACGAGGCCGTGTAGGCGTCTTCCGCGAGGAGCTGGAAGGAGACGGCATTGACTCCGCCGCTGCTGCCGCGACGAGTCATCCCGGTGGATGTGTACGACTGCATGAGGGCCGCCCGGATGTGTTCCGTGAGGTTGTGGAGACGCTGACGGACCCTGCAACCGGGCTGGTCAAAGGCGATGTGACGCGCATGCTGGTGCTGGCTTGCGGTCCGGAAAGAATGGTGGCGGACGCCGTCAACGCCTGCGCAAAACTAGGCGTTGCTGTGCACGTGGAGGAGTTCCTCTTCTAACACCGTGGTGACGCTGACTTCTTCCGCCACCTCGAATGTGTCGCACTTTGATCCCTGATTTGGAAGATTTTGCCCCTGTCAGAGCTTCACTGATCAGAAGAGTTGGTAACGTCTGTGGGACCGCACTGCAAGCCTGACCTTCTCACACTCCCCACAACGCACTCGTGTCTGCAAGACCAACGGAATGCGCATCGATTACTATTATACGCAAGCCGTGTGTCTCAGCCGAAGCGCAGAGTGCTGTGATAACCACCGTACTCGTTTTCTTCTTCTTTTTTTCAAGAAAAGGTACTTTTTCTTTTTTTGTGTAACGTCGTTTCTTGATTACTTTCAACTTTAAGTTTTTATGTCCCTTCTGTGTGTGTGTGTTTGGTTCCATCGATAGAGATGCGTGATGGAACACGGTAAAAGGATGGACCCCATACGACTCTGGAGTAATTATTCGCGCAGCGGTAGATATACGAGGAAAGAGGAGAGCAACCGTCTGCATGTATTAACGATTGTGAAAATATTAACTGTACGCTGAAGGAGAACAAGACGAATAAAAGCCGAAGGCTCTTTCTGCTTTCTCGCTCGGCTGCACGCCCTCATTCTGCGCTTTCATGTGCCAGAGGCCTGAAATGCATTGTATCGCTGCATTTGCTAACGTCAACACAATCGGGCCACAACACTGCTTTGTGCGTTGAGTGTAAAAGCAAAGGGGAATAACTCTTGGCGCGTGCTGCCTTCGTTTGTACCGTGCGTTGTTGACGCGTAAGAAATTGGTTTTGCGTACCATGTCTCGTATTCGTCCTTTTTGTTGTTTTGTGGCTTGATGGTCTACCACTCCTTCCTTTCACTCCTTACCTTGCCTCTTTTTCTGGCGCAAATTGCCTCACACGGACCATGACGATGACGTCCGTGCATGAACACACATAACGCGACTTAGTAACTCAACTGAGGCTTTTCCTTTTCTGTATTTCAACTTTCTTTGCAACTGCAGCTTCAACTCTCGCTGCTTCTAATACTATTATTGATATTATCTGTTATAATAGTTATTGTTATTTTGCTTCGTTTCGTTTTCCTTTGGTGTTATTTAAATACAGCTAACGCAACGTGGTGGAAACCGCCCAGCGCCAAAACTCCTGCCGCCTGCTCTCTTCCCCCGCATCGGCCGTAGCACACTTCTCTATCCTCCTCTTTTTTTTTGGCGCTCACCAGGTTTCTTTTCGTTGACTGTTGCCAACAGTCGATATCACACAGGCGCCATACATAAACGCATAACCATCTGTGTGTAATAGACGTGCAAAACTCTTGCTTCACACTCTACCTTGAATTTAGGGCTGACCGCATCCCAGTTTGACAAAACTATATAAGTATTATTATTTCTAGCCGTACAACGTGTACCGCTGAACACGCAAGCAAACAAACATCCCGGAGGGAGCACCGCGTAAAGATCGGCGCGGTGAACATCGGTGAAGGCGGGACGCAGCTTCTTCCTCCTTGCATCGAACTGGGTTTTATTCATTTCCGCATTGGACGGGCAACTTTCGTATCTCCACTATTTTCTCGAATTATCATTCGATAGAGAAGGAGAAAGAGAAAGAGCGATGCCGTCCAACCGCGAAGATCCTGCTCCGCATGAGGGCACCGCGATCACCACCCCGCAAAGGACCGACGTACCGCTGCTCCGCCACCGCCGCCGCAACGACGTCGCGCCGGAGGAGGTGGACGAGAACAGCTACGTGGACCCGGAGGCGGCGGCGATGTACTCCGCGGCGCCGTGGATGCAGCACATACCCCTTGCGTCGGAGGCCATGACGGGCTACGGTCCGCGACCGGTCTTCTCACTGGGCGTGTGCTACTTCTTCAACAAGGGTCTGGCCAACCAGCTGATGAACTCCGCTACCTATGCGATGCTTATCAACCGCTTCAAGATGCCACCGGAGCGCTACAACCGTCTGGGCTCCATGGGAACTCTTGGTTGGTCGCTCAACGCCTTCACAGCCATGATGTGCGACACCTTTGCGCTGATGGGCTACACAAAGCGGTGGTATATGTTCATCTCCTCCCTGCTTTCGGGTGTGCTGACGATCATCTACGCCGTTCTTCCAGCACGTCCTTCTTCCGCCGACACCGCAGCTGCCTTCATCTTCCTCGCCTCCTTCGGTCGTGCGAACGTGGATATCCTGTCGGAGGGTTACTACACCCGTAAGATGCGTCAGCACCCAAAGCCTGGACCGGCGCTCGTCAGCTACATCTGGTGTGCATCGATGGCGGGCACCATCATCTCCTCCGCCATCAACGGCCCCGTCTCAGACAAGGGAGTCCCACAGGTGAACATCTACATCGCCGGTGCGGTGCAGACCGTCATCAGCGTCATTTTTGCGGTGAACTGGTACCAGGAGGGCCGCAACACGGAGGAGCGTGAGGAGGATGCTTACGTCCTCTTCAAGGAGGAGCTCCTTCTCCGCGAGGGGTGCGTTGCGGACGACGACAGCGGCGCCAATGAACAGGAGATGGTCGGTGGTGCCGACGGCAGCGCGCACATACTGCTGGGCGACTGTTCTCATGAAAGCCGTGAAGGAAAGCTGACGACGTGCCCAGAGCACGTGGAGGGCGAGGAGGGCGATGTGAACCATATCAGTGACGAAGATGAGCGTCGCGCTACGCAGGGGTTCGTGTATGAGAACCCGCCTCGCCGTTTCTGCTGTGGCTTCATTGAGCTCAACTCGCAGGTCATCGGTGAGAACTGGCGTATCTTCGTGTACAGCTGTGTCATGACGGCGGCCGTGCTTGCCGAGACGGTCGGCACCATCTTTGCAGACACGCTGGGGCTTCTGCTGATTCTCGTGATTGTGTCGACAGTGTGCTGCGCTACTTCCTTCTGGGCTCTGCAGCGCACCATTGCCATGGCGAACGTGTTTGGCTACCTTGCGGTGATGGTGGATATCACGGTGTGGGGGCCGATGTACAACTTCTACGTTGCGACGGAGAAGTGCCTACCCGACGGCCCGCACTTCTCCTACACCTTCTACACCACCATCGGTCCCATCGTCGGCAACATCGCCGGTATTGTGGGAGTGAACGCCTTCAACTACATCTTCCGCACGCAGCGCTACCGCCTTGTGTTTGTGCTCACCACGTTCGTGAACATCTTCGGCAACATCTTCGACATCATCATTGTGAAGCGCTGGAACACGCACATCGGAATCCCCGACCACGCCATGTACCTCTTTGGCAACGCCGTTGTGTACGACGTGTGCTACATGATTGCGTGGATGCCGATGATCGTGTTGATCTCGCGCCTGTGCCCGCGCGGCTCGGAGAGTATGGTGTTCGCCATCATGTCTGGCTTTCGCACGATCGGGCAGACGACCGCAGCGCAAATTGGCACCGTGATTTTGGAGTTCGGCTGGAACGTTCCGGCCTGCGACTTTACAAACCTGCCGATGGTTTTGCTGGTGTGCCGCGTGCTGAGTCCGCTGCTGGTGATCCCGCTTGTGTTCCTCGTGCCGAACGCGCGCATCTGCGACGATCTGGACATCGATGGCCACATCTTGCAAGCAAAGATTGATGACGCCGACCTCCTCGCGAGGGAGGCCGTGTCCAGCACGACTGACACGGAAGAAAAAGATTTGGCCAAGAAGGGCAAGTAGTTCTCCCTCCACCACTGCTGATTCCTTCTTTGGTTTTTCATTATTTTTTCTCTGTTTTCGCTATAAAAACTTCTAACTTGGTTATCCGTTTTCACTGAGCATTACAATTCCCTCTTATTTTCTGTGTTTTCTGCTTTCCTTCTCCTATATCCCTTCAAAAGACATTTTCTGATTCTGTTTATTTTCTTTGCCTGTCTTGTCGTGCCCGTTGGAGTCGACTCTTCATGTTACTTTTTTTTTTTCTCTTTCTCCTTTCTGACTGTACGTCTTCCTTTCCTTCCTCCTCCCGATATATCGAGACGGTGTTGAAACCTAGCACGTTTGTGAGAGGCGCCGGAGACTGCTTCGCTTCCGGTGAAGCATGTCTCGAGAAGACACGTACTAAATACCAAAAAAAGAAGAATAAAGAGCTACTTAAAAAGCCTCCAAAGATGCGTGGAATGCGGAGAGAGCTCGGGTTTTTTTTTGTTGTTGGTTCTCGGCACGAGTATTGTGGCAAAACAGCTTCGATTGTGTTATGGAGGCCCGTGCCCGCTGTTTTTCACGTGCGTTGATGTCGCCATTCTTTTACTCCAGAGTAAGCCGTCTTTTGCGAAGGAACTGTTTCATGACTGAGTCCTTTTCTTTTTTTTTTTACGGCGCTGTGGTATTGACTGCCGCTTTGTTCTGCAGTAAACAGCCGTGTCCTTCGCAAGGGAATGTGCGGCTTCCTTCCGCAGCTGTTGTAGGGTACGACGTTTTCGTAGTCTTTTTGAGGGAGGTGCATAGTGTTCCTGTAATGATTTTTTGTTTTGAGGTGGTCGTTTTGTTTCCAAGAGCGGCACCCACAACGATTGGGAAGGGAGAGGACATTCGTTACCTGTTAGCGCACGTAGTTGACGGAAGCGATTCGACCATGTAACTTTCCTTTTTCTTTCAATGCGTTTGCCACTTGTTTTTCTTTTAAAACACAGCGGCTGCCCTGCGCGTGGCATCGCGTTCTTATTTTATTATTATTATCGGAACGAGAACGCGCTTCTCTTTTCTGTTTTCTTTCATCTTCTCGCATCAACAACTTGCACGCCTCGAACAAACAGTGCTTTCTGAGTCCTTCAAAAACAATAAGGAAGACACAATAACGGCGCTGCGCGCATATTCATCTTTTATGAAGCAAATATCTCGACAACAACGTTGACACTCGCACCTTGCCTCTTTTTTGTTTGATCAACTCTTCCATTTCACCTCCTCCTCTGGAAAGCAACTCACTCACTTGTGCGCTTGCTTTATTGCCAACTCATTGCTTCTTTAAAAAGATAGTTTCTTCGCAGGTGTTTGCGTAGCACAGAAGTTTCACCATAAGCTGTTTTTGCTGGTACCGATGGCGTGTGGCGGTTTTGCGGGACGGCGTCAAGGCATGTGTGTCCAGTATCTTGTCGTCCTTTTTTCTGTTGTTGTTGTTGTTTTTCCTTTTTGTTCCATCGCTACGTTATATCCTCGCCTTTAAAAGATACAGAAAGGAAAAAGAGGGGCTAATACGTTATGAAGAAGTATGGTTTTGCTTCTTATCTGTTGTAGATTTTTCTCCTCTTTTCACTTCTCATCGACACCGCTGAATATGCCTTTCCATCTGGACTTCTTTGCAGGTCAGAGTTTCCACCGTTGCAGCCGCTGTCGTCTCGCTGTTTCCCAACACTTCCTCACACCGCATGCGTGGAATGCATACCTGTGTCATCGACATTTGACAGCAACGAGTGAGACACAGCACGAACCGGGGCGAAGCTGTTTTCACATCACTGGATTGGAGGTCAGACGGCAAGCGTGTAGCGAAGGAAATGACTGAAGGACACTGCAACTCTTTTTGTCAAACAAAAACTCTTTACCTCTGTTTATACTCCTGCTATGCAGCAGAACTCTCCCCAAAAAAGAACATTGAAGTAAGAACGTAAAACCGTTAGTATGATACATCATCATCGTGTCTCTCATCCGTTCCCTCTCCCGTTAGCGGAGAAAAATAGCGGAAAAGCGGAATGACAACGCGTCAGTGCCCGCAGTTCGGAGTCTCTCCTTGATGCAACATCCCTCACACTGTTTGGGCTCTCTCCCTCTGTTTCTCTACCCGTGCTGCATGGGTGGGGTGAAAGAAAAAATGTCATCTCCGTGTGACGTCATCACTGAATCGCGGTACTCACAACAACAATAAACTATATAAACGCTTTTGCAGTGCAACTTTATTGGTGGTACGATCATCGCAGCAGCAGCAGCAGCACCGTGAATTTCAATGCGGAAGAGGGAAGTTTGCGACATTATTCTTTTAGAAGTTGCACAAGAAAGGTAAAGAGAACGGTTAACTAAAAGTGTTTTTCCCTGCTTGACAGCCACCTGACTACAAGCTCGTCGAAAGCAAGAGAGGCAGCTTTTCGATCGCCGTCTACTTTGGGTTTCACAACCTTTTTCTATTTCTGTTTTTTTGCTGACTAGCATACGCCCCTGCTGCCTCGACGAACATCCATGCTTCCAACGTCCATGACGCGATGTCTGGTGCGCAGCCGACGCGTGCTGGCACGTCGAGGACACGGCGGGGCCGCACAGGCGCAGAGAGAGCTGGAACGCCTTGCTCTGTTGGAGCATTCAATGCTGCAGCCGCCGGCAGTGCGGGCACGGCAGACACCCGCCGTGGCACAGGCTGCTGCAGCCGCGTATTTGCGCGAGGTGCCGGACCGCGTCGAGCGCGCTCGAGCTGCTGCGGCTGGGAGCACGGTCGCTGGCTCATCAACCGCGATGAAGGCCGCCGCGTCGGCCAGTGCTAGCGCGGTCGACGAGCCGCAAGTGAGCAACCTCACGCAGTTTCTCTCCGCGTGCAAGAAACTGAAGATTCGCTACAGCAGTGACAGCGACGCGGCGTCGCGGCGACGTGGCAGAGAGGCATTGTGCGCCTTTTGGGCTCGCCACGCGTCGAGTGCGGTCGCGTGCTGTTTCCAGGGCGTGCGTGAGGTTGGCTTTGTGGCAGACTACGGCCTCGCCGACACCCGCATGCACCTCAATCTGCCAGAGCTCTGGGTGATGCTGCGTGTGCTGAAAGCCGAGCGCGCCGTCGCCTCTAGCTTCGACGCCACACGCATTCTGCAGTACCTCGCACGGGAGCTGCAGTACATGGAGTGCGATCTCTCTGCCACGTCCCACCGTCGCGGCCCACCTCCCAGCTCAACCGGGAACCTTCCCTCGCCCGCCGACACTCTCGCGTTCCGGCAGACGCTGACGGATCTTGCAGTGGATCTGCTGACGTTCTACTTTGTGGTGCACAGCCCCTCCATCAATGCGTTGCCGCAGCTGACAAGGGAAGGCAATGAAGTGCTCGAGAAGGGAGACCATGACGTCACTGTGACTGCGTCGTCTTCGTCGCTCGGCGGCGTCTCCATCGCCACCGCCGTCGATGCTCTGAGTGGGTTGGAGGTGCTCGCTGTGTTGACTGCACACGACGCAAGGGAAGAGGTCATCGAAAAGGTGTGGGAGCGGCGCCATCTGGGCACCCTGCGGCGTCAGCGAGAGCCCGCCATGGTGGCCGCCATGCAGACGTCGCCCGCCTTCCCGTCCGGCGCTGCCTCCAGCAGTGCCTTGGCGCACGAGGTGCATTACCTGCTCGTGGCAGAGCTTTTTCGCTTTGCGGCGGTGCAGCGGCGTGACCTGCGAGTGACCGACGTTGTCCACGGCTTCGCTCTCCTGCGCGTCCACCTGCGGACCCTCTGGCCACCCTACGCGCGATACGGCAACAACCCCGATGGCAGCGGCGGCCGCAGCAATGATGCGGCGCAGCGTCAGTCGCTGTGGTATGAGAAGGACTCCCTTTTCCGCATCACGTGGGGCCTCGCGGTCGCGTTGGTCAGCAAAGACCGCAAGTTGGTCAGTTCGTACCACTACGTAAAGATTGTCACGACGCTTGCGAAGCTTCCGGCGTTCGTGCTGGCTCCTACGCCGGCTCCAAAGAGAGAAATACGGCGCTTTGAGTTCCCCCTCAACGCTAATGCCGGCAGGGCGCTACAAAGCCGCGACGCCGAGTCTCCAGAAACGAACGATGATCTTCAAAATGGTCAGCTATCAATTCTCTCGGAGATTCCACCAGAGCTGCGACCACGCAAGCGGCTGCCGGAGGCGGAACACGCCAACAGTGCCTCCCAGGACAAGAACGCAAAGGAGTTCATTCACGACAGCAAAGAAGAGGAAGACGAGGTTATGGTTGCCCTCCGACCGGCGGATTTTTGGCGCTTCATTATCTCCAAAGCCTGCGTTTTCGTGCCGAGTCTGCCGCCTGATCAACGGCGCGTTGTGTGCCGCAGCCTGCACCTCGCCATCACCGAGAAGCGAGGGCACCTGCTGCGTGACGGTGGACAACAAGGGCCGCCCTCTCATCACGATGTGCCGTCGCAGGGTCGACGTGCGCCGTCAAAATTTGGCCGTATTGCCGCGCGCTTTGCGTACGTGCCGGGTGACGCGGAGCACTCCGATGCTGCGGCGGATATACTGTTCCCCTTGGTGGAGGAGATGGCGACGTATACGGAGAACTACGACGTCTGCACCCAGGACACGCGCAAACCCGCACAGCGCGTTCACCGAGAGGCAACTATAAAGAAAGGCTCGAAATGAAAAGGCCGAAGTGCAGTGCACTTTTTGTTTTCTTGAGTTGTTTTTCCTGTTAGGAAACCGTACGCTGAGCACTGTGGCCGCGGTGGCGTGCGGTGCAGAGAAGCATGCGATTCAATGGAAACATCTCCTGCTACCGCGTAGTTGTTTCACAGCGTGGCAACGAAGTAAAAAAGAAAACGTGAAGCTTTGAATTCTCGTAATTCGCGACTAGCGAGCGTTACTCTCACGTGACTTGCTATTTATTATTATTATCTTGAATGCGGCACGTTGCGTGTGTGCTGCGTGTTCGGAGCATCGTGTGGCAGCACATTTTTTTTTCTTTTTTCTTCACGAGAAGAAAGAGAGCGCCTGGGTGCATCATTGCTTTGGGTGTCTCTCCTACACCAGCGTCTCTTCTGCGAGCTACGCCGCTTCTCTCTTTCCACGACTTTAATCGCATCCGCCGCAACCACAACTTCCTTTTACTCTTTCTTTTTAATTGTTTTGAAAAGAACTTCACTAGTTTGGACAACGCTCCACTCGTTTCGTTGACGCATTCGAGAAGAAGAGGGCACAAAGGGAGCACTCCTTTTCCTTCGCCCTCGCTTAGTTACTACACACTCTGCTCTCTCAATCCGTGCGCTTGCACAACTTTCATAGCTCTGCTTTCCGTATTATTATTATTGTTAATTAGTAGGTTCACGTAGCGCTTTTTACTTTTAGCAAGATCTAGCGTACTTTGCTTCATATGTTTTTTTTTGTTAGCTCTCTATTGATTTAGCAGCTTCAGTCTCTTTCGTTATCTCGTTTTATAGGTCCAAAACAAGGATGCGCCGCTTCAACGGTTCTATGCTGCGCTCCGCGCGCGGCAACTCCATGACGGCCCCGTCCTCCATCCGCGCCATGCAGCCGATGCGTCAATTTCACAGCATCTACAACATCATCGGTTCCTGTCTCATGTGCGGGGCGTGCATGCTCTGCTTCGGCTCTTGGGCGAACAACTACTGCAACGTCAAGAAGTACGGCCGTTGGCGCTTCCGCAACTCCATTGATGATGTGCTGATGGTGTCCGACTTCCGCGGTGCGCGCTACTTCGGTGCTTTTATTGGATTTTGGTTCTGGTGGTTCGTCGTAGGACCGCAGAAGTACCGATGGAACAGTCCCTTGAGTGACATCCCCGGCAACACGCGTATCGGCCCCTTCTAGAGCGAAGTAGGAAAACCTTCCCCTCTCCCTCCTCAAAAAAGAAAAACAAGAAACCGTTCCGTTCTTGTGGATTCCTCCATGCGCCTTTTAAAGTGAAAGAACTTTTGACCAACGCAGATGCTTCCGCGTGTGGACGCAGCATTTGCTTCGGTTTTACGCTAGGGAGGCGAAACGAGCAACGGTGTTGTGGTTGCAAGCAGGAGACATCGTTTTCTTTTTCTGTTATCGTTGGATTTTCTTTTTTTCCTTTTAGAAGGCGCTGAAACCGCACGGGCTGTTTTCCCTAGTGTGGCGTCGATTTGTTGCTTTTCTCTTTTGTTTTCTTTCTTGCCTGGTGAGTTGTCGGTGTGCAAATGGGTGAGGGAGCACCTTAGTCAAAAGCAGAAGAGAAATGAAAGCAAACATCCGGCGTCGTTGGCCCATTAGGTGATACTTGGCAGCGCTGCCACAAGAGCAGCATCACGTAATTGAAGGGAAAGCTGAGCGCCCCTCAGCAACCACAGCAAATGAAGCATTGGAGTTTTCCCTTCACAATTTATGTGGCCTACTCGTGTCGATCCTTCCCTCATCTTACTACATGCGCACCACCTACGCGTTGTCGTTCCTCACCTCTTTTAATTTATTTTCTCGTTCCGAAAAGCCAAACTTATTGACAGACGTAGCACATCTGCACACGCACACACACACACACACACACACACGCGTTGGCGCCAATGGCCTCCCCAAACTCGCCCAACACCAAAGCGGGGCAGCTGAGCGACGAGGAAGTCACTCGCCACCGCGTAATCAGCCGTCTGAATGACATCCGCCTCCAGCCCCTGAAGCAGCTGCCCATGACGGCTTTCATGATGTGGATGGTTGGCAACGATGTGAGCATCTTCTCGATCATGTTCGTCGGCATGGCCGTCGTGAACCCGCTGCAGTCGATTTTCAGCGCCGGCAAAACCTTCGAGGACTTTGAGGAGGATGCGAAGGCGGACCGGCAGATTCGCTCCGCCGTGAACCAGTCCAAGTGGATCTACATTGGTTGTTGCCTGGTGGCCTTCCTCGTGGCGCTGGTGAAGCTGAACTGGATGGAGCTGCTGCCGGTGAGCTCGATGGATTGGATGGACAACACGCCGCCTGCGTACGGCGAGTTCAGCACTGGGGCCTTCAACGATTGATTCATAAATGTCGTGTCTGATGACGGCTGATGCCGCGTTGCGAACGGTTTCATTGCTGTGTCTGTGCTTCATGACAAGCCGTGGTTGTTCTCGTGTGTGCTTTTCATGCGTTGAAGTGGGACTTCTTTTTTCTTTCTGCATTCGCTGCCTCGGCCATCGAGCCGTGACACCCGTTACTTGATGCAATCCGCATGATCGTTTTTTTTTTGTTTTTTCTTTCTTGTTGACAGGGCGATGATGAAAGGCTGTGAAAGGAGCGCTGACGAGCGTCTGGGCCATTTTGTGACGTTGTCGTGTTTTATTATCCTTATTGCTTGAGCTGATTTAAACATTTGTTAACATGAAACTGCCTGTACAGCAGAACGACAAAAAACAAGCGAAGAAACAAATAGATGGCCTTATCGCCGATTTTGTCGGCTGTTTTTTTACTTAGGTTATCTTTCTTGGACCTTTGCAACGATCGTCTTGGTCACCTTCGACCTTCTGTTTGGAATACATGCAACTTTGGTGAGAAGGAAAAGTGTTCTTCATGATAGAAGTACAATATCTGAGTTTATCACGCTTTCGTGAATCCCTTAGCACATTTCACCCGCGCCTTCCCCAACTCAGCACGCCGCGTCGCCTCTCGCTCTCTCTACTGATTGTTGTTGCTCCTCCCCTGCAGCGCACCACACACTTTTCCTTCCAGCCCACAAAACAGCAGGTCTCAATTACTTATTGTGCTGTCTCGGCGGTAGATATGAAAGGCATCCGTTTCCTGCGCTGCGCGGCGGGTGCGGCGGGAAGCGGTTGTGGGGCGGCATTCGCCACAGCGGACAGCGCTGCTTCCTCGTCCGCTGCCGCCAGTGCCGGCTCGAGCACCTCCGGCTCTTCAACGTTATCATCGGCGAACAGCACTCTCCATTCTTTTCGCACGCGCGACATCACCCTGCGCATCCCCAGCAAAGATCACCTCGTGCGCGTCTCTTTCTGCTCCACGCGCTACCTCTTAGCAGAGACGATACGTCGCCACAGCCTTCTCCGTGTTACCGGGGCCAACCTTCCGTTTCTGCAGCTGCTCGGCACGCAGCTCACCTTCACCAACCTCCTGGCGTCTGCGCAGGAGGGCGAAGAGCGAGTGGAGACCCGCCTCACCTCGGACGAGGCGACCATCCTGACCGAGGCGCTGGCGCTGGGGGAGTGCCGCTGCTACCTTCGACCGGAGTACAACGCCCAACTGGAAGCGGAGGGGCAGCCCACCTTTCCCCTCCGCGTGAACCGCATCCTGTACCGCCAGCGGGCGCCGTTCTCCTCTCTCGTACACGCCGACCTTGCGGAGTTACTGCAGCCCCCCATCCCTACCTCTTCTGATGGTCACGTGAAGGATGCCGAAGGCGGTGCCGTCGATCACACAGTGCCTTTCTCGCTGTTCACGCCGACCATGGTGAGTCGGGTGCCGCTGGACGCGTGGACCAACTTCTTTGCGTACAACAGCACCCTGCACGCCTACAACTATCTCCGCCGCTCCGATGGCTGCGTGCCGGCGGTATGGCTGCACACGGCGCTCGATGCGGCAGTGTTGCGTGCGGATGACCTCCTAGACGCCGATGGCACACCTCTTTCGAATCCCCACGTAAAGGCTGATGTGAAAAGCCCTGATAGCAAGGAGGCCGAGAAGGTGGCGGAGGCTCAGGCGCAGGCGCTGCAGCGCACCCTGCGTCACGCCATCCCCCACAGCTTTGGTGTCATCGTCACGCCCCTCGCCGCGGGAGACGCGGTGGAGCGGCAGGTGGGTCAGCTGAATCGGGTGCTGATGGAAGCCGCGGTCCTCCTGCACGCCCCGCCGACCAGTGGCCGCAACGCCTCTTCTGACAGTGGTGGTGCGGCGGCGTCTGCCTCGCCTCTTCAGTCGCTCTTGGAACGGTGCAAGGAGAAGCACACGACGTGTCAGCACATTCTGTCCCTCCTGACCGGCGACCACGAAGGGGCACACGCGTCGGCCGTAGCGGCGCGGCAGTACAGCGAGGACCCTGCGCAGGTGGCGGCTGTGGTGGATCCCATTCGTCGTGCGATGGGCGTTGCTGACTTTGTGCTTCCCCTCGCTGCGACGGAGGCGGTGCGCACCGGCCTTGACTTTTTCTGCCGTTGTTCGAAGCAGAACATCGTCTCGTCGCTTACGGCCGCCCCTGCCAGTGCGCTAACGTCGCTGAAGGAGAACGACGGCGTCGTGAACTGCTCCTTCTGCGGTAAGCACTACCAACTGACAGTCGAAGATTGGGCCGAGTTGGAGAAGGCGCGTGCGGCGCCACCTGCACCGCCTTCTCGGTGAAATGGCAAGTACGCGGCTGCTCTCTGCCCTCAGGTGGCAGTTTTTCCCTTGACTGCTTCTGAACAGCGTCTTCCTTCGTGTGTGTGTGTGTGTGTGTTTCACGGATGAAGGCTAAGTATTCACCGAGTGTGTGATCAAGCTTTTTGTGATTATTCGCTCTCTGACAGGACGGAGAGAGCAATACCCTGCTGAGCAACACGAATGAAGCCCCAATCACCTTGCTGTTTGCGGCAACTGTGCCGTTCCAAATTCGAAGAGCGCCAATCGCCTGACCTGTAGATTTCTCTCACAAAACTACTCGTCCCCGCTGATCAACTCACGTGAACAAACTCTCGATTTACCCATCTTGACTCCCTCCCATCGTTGTTGCCCTTGTCGCTTCAAAAAAAAAACTTTCCTTTCTCTTATTATTTGTGGATTCGCTGGAAGTTTTGAATCCCCAAAGATTCTAACGCCCCCCCCCATTATTTTTGTCGCTTTCACCGCCACAGAAAAAAAAAGGCGCATCCATCATTCTCTCTCGTTATATACCACCCATCTCTCCGCTCCTTGTGCTATCAAAAATAAATCCGCAACTTCTTTAACATCTTTTCCAACTATACAAGCTGAGCTTGACACATGTCTATTACTATTACTATTTTAGTTTTATTTTCTTGCTTATTGCTGTTGTGGCTATTTCATTGTCAAAGATTTTGGTCTGTACAATTGATTTCGTCTCTCTCTTTTTTTTCTCCTCTGTTACTGCCACCGAAGCAGCGTTCTTCTTTGTTGTTTTTCAGGTCGAACTTTTTTTCTTTTGAAATGGCCACCGCGAAGCAAACGGAGAAGGAGGCGTCCTGCGTCGCGGCACTCATGAGGGAGTTTCCGCCCTCCATGGTAGACAAGGAGGACGAAGCCTTCCTGAGCGGCAACACCTACTTGCGCTTTGCACGCGCACGCGACTGCAACGTGGCCAAGTCGTCCGAGATGCTCAAGGCGGCCATCGCGTGGCGCAAGGAGGCCAAGCCGTACGCGATCAACATCAAGGACCTGCAGAAGCAAATGCAGCAGGCGACGCTGACCTGCGGTGGGCGTGACAAGGAGGGCAACCCGGTCATGGTGATGGTGGTCGGCATGAAGAACGAATGCACAGTGGAGGAGCGCACCCGGCAAATCGTCTATGTGCTGGAAGAGACACAGCGCAAGGGCTACGACCGTCTCACCTGGATCATCGACTTTGGAGCGATGGGCACGCAGCGCGACGAGCTCGCCAAGGAGACGAGGAAGAAGGCGATGAAGATTCTGCAGGATTACTACCCGGAGCGCATGGCTCTCAGCCTCATTTACCGCCCTCCGTGGTACATAAACTGGCTGCTCGGCCTCGCGAAAGCTTTCATGGACCCGCGCACGGCGGCGAAGGTGCACCGCGGCGGCTCCACCATCGACGACCTTGAGAAGTTTATCGAGCGCAGCCAGGTGCCGAAGGTCTGCGGCGGTACCCTGGAGGACTCAACTGCGACGGCGCTGGAGAACTTGCCCTCGATGACGGCTGAGCAGTCAACGAAAGCACCTGCGAACGGCGATGGTACCGCGAAGAAGGTAAGTGACGTAAAGAGCGACGACAAGGGCATAGCAGCTGCTGCTAACTGATCACACCTGGAAGAGAAAGGCGTGAAAGAGAAGTGCTATCGAAAAGCGGTGCCCGGAGACCGCGCACGGTTGACGATGTTGCTGCCGTTGCTCCCCCGCAGTGCTGCGCACACGCACACACACACACACAAAACTATTTGCTAGTGCTATTATTAAAACAATTATTCCGTTCTCACTTTTTATTGCTATCTTTCTGAATCACTTTTAAAAGGGAACAACAAGCAGGTTTTTGTCTTCGCCATTTACCGTAACGATGTCTGGTGCGTACCACAACGCCGATTCACGTGAACTTTTTCGGTTATGTGTACTTCCTTTTTTGTGTTTTTCATTTGCTTTGCTGATGGCAGCGCTTCTCCTATTCAAGCTGAAGAACATCCTCTTCTGTGTCGCCTGCTTTATTGGGGAGGGCAGTGCTTTTAAAGGTATATATATTTATTTCTGGCTACACCTTTTCTTACACATAACTCCAAAAACTCCTCGGGTCAACGACCGTCTTTGTGTGTTACTCGAAAACCGTAACTAATGCAGATGCGATGCTCTCCTATTGTCCTTGTTTCTGTTTTCCTGTGTGTGTTTTTCCTTCCGATCTTTGGCGCCTAAAGAGGGTAACATGCTTTATGAAACGTTCATTTACTACCACTATCATTTATTGTTTTCTGGAAGCTGTGTTGTGCGGTCACCGCTGCGGCCCTGTGTTTGCTGGTTTTCCTCTCTCCCTCTCTGTTTCTCCTTTTCTCCTCCTCTTTTCAGTCGCTGCTGGAGCTTGCCGGCGTCTTGATGGAGAAAAGCGGGGAGGGGTGCAGGTGGGACTTTTCGTTTTGGTCTGGTTTGCGGAGAGAAGACGCCAGAAGCGCACGCGCACGGAACTCGTTACACCAAGACGTTCAAAGTCAAGACAGAAAAGAAGAAGGGAGTGAACGCGAGACGAAGCGAAGAAAGCGCAAGAGCCGTGCCTTGTGCATAGCGTCCAACAAAGCGTTGAGCGGACCTCGGTATCGCCGTGCGCAGCGCCGATGCTCTTTTGCAACGACTGAATGATTCTTGGTGTCATGCTTTACATTTCTAGTTTTGAATCGTCAGGGGGATCACTGTCTTCAGCCTTCTTTCTACTTTCCTGTGGCCTCCTTCATCGATACAGCGCAGTCAAAGAGGAACCAGCACCCAACTATCTAAAGAAGACACACACGCACGCACACTATTGTATCTATTTATAAATATTTGTTGTGCGTTAAAGCCAGTTGTTTGCATTTTTCACAGCGCAAGTTATTTTGGAAAGCAAAACATAGGACCTTTTGCTAACCCCAACTGCACACAACTTCGACAACTATTTTCTCCTCTTAACGCCGAAGAGCATCGCAACGCCATTCCACGCTCCCCGCACACGCGAAGGCATGTTTACCGCCGGAGCCACCGAGGCCGAGGCCGCCTGTGTGGCGGAGCTCAAGAAACAGTGCCCGCCCTCCATGTTGAATGCCGAGGATGTCGGCTTCCTCAACGATACTGCGTATTTGCGCTTCGTTCGTGCCCGCAAGGCGGACGTGGCGAAGGCGGCGGAGATGTTGAAGAAGACCATCACGTGGCGCAACGAAACGAAGCCGTACGCCATCACCGAAGATGAGGTGAAGGAGGCGGCGAAGCATCTCCGCATCTCCTGCGGTGGCCACTGCAAACAGGGCTGCCCCATAGTCGTGCTGTCAGTGATCGAGCCGGAAGGGCTCACCATGGAAGCGCGGAAGAAGTTCCTTACTTTCATGCTGGAAGAAACCGAACGGAAGGGATACGATCGCATTTCGTGGATCCTGACGTGGGCGCACATGGCCAAGGAAAAGGAAAAGCGCGAAGACAAGGAGCCGGATGCGAAGAAACATCGCAGGGAGGCCATGCAGATCATGCAGGACTACTACCCGGAGCGCATGAATCACGTGTTGCTCTTCCAACCGCCCTTTCTCATTCGCGTGATGCTGCCTTTTATGCGGATGACGATCACCTCCGTGACCTCCGGCAAAATCAGCAACATCGGCAGCAACGTGAAGGACTTCGACAAGTACATCACACGTGACCAGCTGCCCGAAGTGTGCGGAGGCTTGAAGCCGGATGTTGTCGTGGAACACTTTGGCGCCCTCCCGCAGGCCTCTGAGGTCGTGAAGTAGAAAAAAAAACTGTTTTTGAAAGGGAAAAGGTAAAAGATTCATACTCCAAGTAGTGGTGGATCGTTTTAACGTGTTTTTCCCCGTTCTTTTCTCTGTACCATCCGTGTCTACCTATCTATCCATCTATTAATATATTACTTGACTTTCGTTTGATTAAGATCTCCCCCGTTTTTTCTTCAACTCTCTCTAATATGTTTTGCTTTCCGTAATCCTTTCCTCTTGTTTTTTTTTTTTTTGAAAGGTCATTGTACCCACACTTCTATTCATTTGGGAAAGAAGAAGAACAACATGCACGCTAGCCCTCAATCAATGTCTTCCTTGGCTTTCCTCTTCACCTTGCTCAGGTCTCTAGCGCCAAGGGAGAGCCCGGAGGACGACAGTTTCGGTGCGTCAGGGCGCGGCAGTGCGTGCGTGCGGAACATATTGATGCTCCTTTTTGTGGTTTTATCGAATGTGCAACGTTGGCGGCTACTTGCCTACTGCAGGGGTAGAGCTCTTTAATTTGCTTTTTTTTTCTCTACGTCGTTTTACGAACGTACTCGTCGAGTCTCCATGGAAGGCAGCAGACAACGCCTTTCCTCCTTCGTGATTACACCTTTCAAAAGAAAGAAAGTAATGGCGATCACTAAGGCATCCGCGTGAACACAATGTGCAGGACGAATGCATCTGAAAACATGCGCACCATTGCGTAATCTGAATGCTTTTTCTGACTTCTCTGTCCACCCGTTTCAGAAGTATATAATGTATTATATTATGACTATTATGACTATGATCATCGGTGTGTTCTGCGTTTGAAACCCAGCTATGAACGCAGCAGCCTGCTTTCTGAAATTCTCATAATTTTCCTCACTGTTCTTCTTTGCTTTTTTCTGCTCTTTCTCCGCCGCATATTCATGTACGCTTCACAAGAAAGTTTATCATGTCGAAGAAAGCGCTCGCAAAAAACAATAGCAAAGAGGACGCTCTTAGCGCCGCCGATGTGAACGCGGCCGCTGCAGCGGAGGCAGCCCTCTGCAGTCCTCGGACTCAGCGGAAGCACGTCTGGGCAAGGCGGGCCGACGAAACCGCCGTGGCGATGCAGCAAGTGCAGCAGCTTCTGCAGAAGCATGCGACCGACACGGACAGCGCCCGGCAAGGCTTCGACCACGTCATCTCCACTGCAACGCAGCTGTGGGCGTTGGAGGCAGAGGAGCTGCCGCTGCAGTACCGCGACAAGTCCCGTCCTGCGTCGCAGCGAGGCGGCAGCGCGGCTAGTGCACGGGGTGGCAACGGCACAGACCAGCGGTCGTCTTCCAAGCAACCGCAGCGCGCAGCCGGCAACGTGAGCCCAAGGAGCAGCACAGCTTCACCTGTGTTTGCCGCGGCGCCGGCAACAGCGGAGTCGGTGGAATCTGCCATTCGTCAGCTCTCACCTGCAGTCCGCCCCAAGGTCTCTACTGCGATGAAGACACTCTTCTACGCACCGGCTGCGG
Source organism: Leptomonas pyrrhocoris (assembly GCF_001293395.1). NCBI lineage: Eukaryota > Euglenozoa > Kinetoplastea > Trypanosomatida > Trypanosomatidae > Leptomonas > Leptomonas pyrrhocoris. The sequence goes on from NW_015438360.1 coordinate 1,164,600, forward strand.
CACCGGCGGTGACACCGTCCGCGTTGTCCGCCGCCTCTTCCTCAGCGTCCAGCGTCGTACACCGTAAAGAGGAGGGTCGCTCCCAAACGGCACAGCAGCAGGCCGCCGCAGGGGAATCTCCCCGACCGCAAGCCAGCGCGACCCGGTCGTCCACTAACCTTTCGCCTCCCCCGGCCGCAGCGGCCGACGGCGATCCGGTGGGGCTCAACGAGAGCAATCGCCGCGCCAACAGCAACCCCAGCAGTATCATCCCCATTCCGCTGCTAGCAGTGATCAAAGAACTGCAAGGACGACGAATTCAACTGGAAGCGCAGCTGACGACGGCCAGCAACGCGACAGCGCAGCAGCTCCAGCGCCTTCAACTCTTACAGGAGGAGGCGATGGTGGCGCAGTACGCGTTGGCAGCTCTCCGCAAAGACGCAGCGCAATCGCAGACTCGTTGGTAAACTTTTTTTCGCTTGTTCGCGAGAGCGCCACAACTATTTCGCTGCTGGTGTTGTTGGGCAGCTCGCTGCTTGGGGTACTTAGTGTAGAGGTGTATTTGATGCGGATATCCAATGTAATGTAGTTTGGTGGAGGGCGGACTATACTTTAACGAAATCACCCTCGTCTTCTATTCTTTTTCCTTTGAAAAGACCCGTCAACGTTCGAACGATGTATCAGATACAATTCCAAATTAAAACACTGTTTTCCATTTTAAACAAAATGAGAACGACTACACTTCAAGTGTGATGGCTTGCCAAGCGTTTTCTTCATTGTTGGCACCAGGCTTTTTCATTCCGTTTTGCTATTGCCTGGTTGGTTTCATCCTCTTTGCTCTCTTTCGTCTTCGTTTCGCAACGATCAACGTGCACCTCGCCTTTGACAGCATTTCGCGCCCTCGCCTGTTGTTTCCTACGCCCTCCTTTTCCCTTCCAACAATTGCTGAAACCTGCTGCTTCGAAGGCGTATCCATGCATATATGTATTTCTCTTCCTCTCGTTATTCCTATCCATGGGTACATCTCTGTCGCATCAAGAGGAGCTATTCCTCCACCGGCAGTGGCCAGAGCTGCTGCAAGATGCCATGACAGCTGATCAGGAAGCGCACGCAGCAGCTTCCTCCTACGACGCAGAGAACACACACGACGGTGACGAAAACGCAGAGGGCGATGGCACACGTCCACGCGAACCGGCAGCCACACCCAATTCAACAACGAAGAAGACGAAGAAGGGGGATTTTCACCTTTCTTTTCAGGAGTGGCAGGCGTTCTTGTCGGTGCTGGAGCAAAGAGAGCCCAGCAGCGCCCCCTCCGACGTCGCCGCTCGTCTGACCGCCTCGCAGCTGCACGTACCGGTGGCGGCATTGATGGTGCACCTGTGTGCGTGGTGGCGCAACGCCATCTCGACCGCGGTGCTGCGCGAGCGCGTAGAGCAGCTGGTACATCTCGTTCACGACATCCAACACGGGGAGCTCGACGGCGTGCCGAAGGACGAGCGAGAGGGCACTGCTGATGGAGGCGGCAGTGCGAATGAAAGCTCAGAGCAGGGCGAAACCGACGCCGGACCTGCGAGCCGCCGAGCTCGACTGGCGCGGTTTGTGATGAAGAAAGTTGTGGACAAGGCGAGGCACCGTGCGCCTCCAGCTTCATCGTCCGGCCGTGTCGACGGCGCGCCGCCGCAGCTGCTGCTGCTGGACGCCTTTGTTGATTTGACCTGTCTTGTGCAACAGTTGCTGTCCCAGGAAACTCCCAATGCGCAGACGATAGACGACTCTCAAGGCGACAGAGTCGGCGTATCGCCCACAAGCGCGCACGCGTGGGAGACGTTTGACCTCTATGAGCAGAAAATGAGCGATAAGGACGCTCTCCAGAAGCGCCCCGTGCTGGCGGTGGTGATGGTGCTCGCCTTCGCCATCTCTGCCTCAAGGATGCAGTCGCAGCCGCAACTTGCACTTCGTGCGCTCACACACGTAGAAGCGCTGCAGGCTTTACTTTTTAGCAGTAGCGGCGGCAAAAACTCCCTAAACGGAGATCAACTCGCCGCAGCAACAACGGGAGCGGCAACGGCATCTGCGCCGCTCGTGGCGCTGTGGCCGGTGTTCGGTGAGGTGGAGGTGGCTCTCGCGCACCGCCAGCACGAGGCGGACGTCCTGCGCTGCCTGTCGAGTGACGGAGACGCCTTGTTCAGCACACTGCGGCAGATGCGCGAGAAGCGAGAAATGCTACGCAGCGCCGCCGCACCGTCGGCGTCCGCACCTGCCCTGTCTGCGAATGAGCGGTGGACCGGCGGGGCCTCGCAGTACATCGGGCAGCGGCATATCTGGACGCAGCTGCGTTCGCACTTCCTGTCTGCCGGCGTGTTCGACGCAGACAAACCGACGGTGTTAGTCTTCTTCGGCCCGTCGGGCTACGGCAAGTCGGAGCTGGCGAAGCGCGTGGCAAGCGTGTTGCACGAATGCCCCATGTCCGAGCTGGAGTCGTCCGGGAAGATGGTGTACATTCACATGCCGTCGTTCTGCACCAAGGACAGCATCTACTCCCTCGTGGACCCGCCTGCGGCGCACGTCGGTAGCGGCATTTTGCTCTCCGCCCTGCAAAAACATAACGACGCGGTGGTGGTGCTGGACGAGTTTGAAAAGAGCACGGCGGAGTCCATCAACAACCTGTGGCTGTCCGCGTTTCAGAAGAACGGCGTGCTGCGGTCGTTGAAGGAGGCGAGCCGGTCCGTGTCCACGGTGCGCACCACCTTTATTCTCACTTGCAACATCGCTGACAAGTCCATCGCTTCTCGCGAGGACCTCTACCTTAACGCCTCCGCCGCGGACCAGGAGAAGATTCGGAGCCTTTTCGTCACGCAGTGCAAAGACGTGTGCAGAGAAACGTTGGGCGACCCTTTCGTGAATCGGGTAGACTACTTCTTCCCTTTCATGCCCTACACACGAGCGGAGCGCCGCCAGTTTGTGTGCCTGTTGCTAGAGCGCCTGCTCTCCGGTCAGGCGAAGAAAGGGCGACACCTCTACCCTACCCCCAGCTTCGTGGAGGCCATGGTGGACAAGCTGCACACCTTCCACGCGGCCACGCTGGAGGAGGCGGTGCGGTCGCAGGTGATGTACATGGTGCAGGCGGGGTGGACCTCCGCGGTGCTCACGGTGGAGCGTCGCATCGGGGGCGAGGTAGTCGTCCTTTTGCCAACCACCACCACTTCAACCAAGGCGCCGAACGACCTCTCGTCAACTTCGGTGTCACGACAGGGTGCAGATGCAGACGCCGATGCCAGCGGCAGCGGCAGCACTCGCACGCATTCGCTGATAGAGGAGGCGTGGGATGCGCTGCCGGGTGGCGCTGAGGCACTGCAGAAGTGGACTCGTGCGTCTTCACCAGCTGCAGCCGCTGCGCCGTCTCCACCACCGTCACCACCGCCAGTAGCAACGAAAGCTGAGGAGGTCCAAGTGGAGAGGATAGCGGAGTCGCCTGCAGCAGTGATTGGCTCTGCTCCTCCGCCTCGCCGTCAAGTTGAACAGTCGTCCGACTCCCTTTTACTCGAAAGAGAGTACGAGCACGAATACGCAACGGACAAGAAAAAGATAGTGGAGCTGGAAAAGGAGCTGGAGAGGACGCGCGAACTGGTAAAGCAGCGCGACCTTGAAATTGTGACGCTCAAAGAAAAGGTGCTGCTGCTTCAGAAGGCGCTTGCGGTCGTTGTCTTGGCGTTGGCGTCGTGTCTCTGCCTTCTCGCTGTGGTAATTGGGCTGAAGCTCACCCTGCTGTTTGCGCTCTCTATGCTGGGTGTCGTTGTGCTGGTGCTTGGTGTTCCCCTTACCCTTCTTTTAGAGGCAGCTCGGGCTTTATTTCGCGTGCTTGGCCCTTTTAAGAGTGGTGTACTGCTGCTGCTCATGGCGCTTTGGACGGCAAAGGCATCCAGGTCCATCATGTCATGCTCTTAAACAAGATGCCCACTTTGTGTGTTCATTCTTTCGCGGCTGTGCGCTCTTTTCTGTTCTTTCCGATGCTGCAATGTGCTTGTGCTTCATACCTTGAAGGCATTTTCTGTTCTTCCGCTGTTGCTCAGTACAATTCGATCTGGGCAGCAACATCTTTCGAAGAAGAAGAAAACAGTAATCATTGAACTGACTACTTCTCTTTCTCGCACGCTTCTGTTTGAGTCGTTTTCGAGCACCCTGCCTCGCTCGCCGCACAAAGTCCGCCTCTTCTCACACTTCCGTGCGCTCCTCTTCTTCTTGGTGCTGAACGCTATGAACGAGAGGAATTCCTACTCCTCTCTACCGCCTTTTCATTCATTGCCTTTTCTTTTTCAGGAAAGAGCTCGTATATATAACCACGAAGGGAGAAGTCAGAACGCACACGGATATTTCACGCGAGAGAGAGATCGAAGAGCTTTTTCCTCCGTTTGTCCCTTCCCCGACACACACACGCACACACGCACGCCTGACGCTACGATTCGCGTGGGGTCTTCACTTAATTCTCATCCTTTCCGCACCACACCAGTTCCTCTTACGTTCATCATCCCTGCTCACGAATTATCATTGAAAAGGAAAGAGAAATAACAAAATGGACAGCGGAAGTGACGCCTCGGATGACGGGGCGCTGCAGTTCAAGGTGGTGGTGCTGGGAAACGGGGCGGTGGGCAAGACCTCCCTCATTCGTCACTTCTGCGAGAGTGGCTTTACGAAAAGCTACAAGCAGACCATCGGGCTGGACTTCTACTCCCGCAAGGTGCAGCTCCCGCATCACCACCCCGCCGTAACTCTGCAGCTGTGGGACATTGGTGGGCAACAAATTGGCGGCAAGATGCTCGCCAACTATATCCACGGTAGCCACGCCGTGTGTCTCGTCTACGACCTCACGAATGCGAATTCATTCAAGGACCTTAGTGACTGGAAGACGTGCGTGGACAACGCTTTCCAGGACGTGCCGGAGGCGGACAAGCCGCGCATGATCTTAGTGGGCAACAAGGCCGACCTCCCCAACCGCGCCGTCAGCGAGGAGGATCAGCTGGCGCTTTGTAAGGAGTTGAACGTGGAGTACTGCACCGTGTCCGCCCAGTCAGGTGAGCGCGTCAACACCATGTTCACCCGCATCGCCGCCACGCTGGCGGGTGTCGAGATGAAGCAGCAGGACCTGGAGATGAGAGATCGCGTGACGGCCAACGTGGTGAGTCGGCCCGAGGAGCGCAAAGAGGCTCCGCGCGTTGCGATGCTGCACGCAACAAGCTCGTCCCATGGAAAGAAAAAGGACGACTGCACCGCGATGTAAGAATTACAACGGAGGAGACGGGCTATTGCAATTATTTGAGGTTCTCCATGTTGATATCGGTGAAGAGGTTCATGTTGTATAGGTGAGATGCGGTGGCGACAACGGTGCCATTCCGCTCATTCGCAAATCATTGAATACGCTTGTTTTAGAAATAATAATAATAATAAGATAAGGTGACAGCCTTTATTATTATTATTTCTCATTGCCTCCAAGCGTGTGCGTTGAACTTATCGCTATATCGAAAGCGTTACCCAGATCGTTTTCGCTTTCTTTCTGTCTTCCTCGTCCTTGAATATATATATTTTATCATTATCTCATGTGCTTCAACGTATCAGTAAGTTCGACTTGCGTGACAGTGAGAACAACGTAGAAGTTTGGCTAATCACTCACGTAGCTAGAAATTTCTTCCGGACGCTCTTCTTCCGCGGATCTAGTTGACCCTTCACGAGCTTTTATATATGCAGGGAAATCCGAATAGGAGTAGAAGATGCATTCTAAGTGTGATCACCTAACTTTGGACGCCTCGCTTGACCCTTGACTGCATCTCCCTCTCACTGTGGCACGGTTTTACTGCGGAGGAACCAAGGAGGGGTTTTGACGGAAGCAGCGCGGGTTTCCAGCTACTAGCTGCGCAGTTTTCTTCCTACCTTTCCGCACACACAACAGCTATTACAAAAGAACATAGACGCACGTAGGCATCACCTAAACCGCAACAACACATTCATATACTTAGAACGCAGCCATGAAGACGTTAGATCAGTGGCTGGAGGATTCCGACGAAGAGGATGACGAAGAAGACGTAAAGCACGACAGCAGTCAAAGCGACGCACACAACGGCTCTGAAGATCGTCGCTCGTCGACGTCGAGACCGGTCAGCGGCCCTCGTACGAGCGGTGCGCCGTCTCTCGCAGGTAGCCAAGTCTCTGCCCACACACCCACCACAATCCGCCCCGCCGAACTCTCCGCGGGGGGACCCTACGCACGGCAGGAACAGACGCGCGAAAAGATGCGGCGTCTGCTCGGCGCGGATGCCGTGGTGAAAGCGACAACGCCGACGTCCTCCAACGCTAACGACAGCAGCCATGCCTGGCCGATTTCTGTCCTGCCTGACCGCACGCATTTTCCGTTCGGGGCAACGCCCACGTCGACGCAGCCGGCTGAACAAGGAATGTGGACGCCACCGACGCTGGGCAGCACCAGCGCATTCACCACCCCGGCGACGGGGCGTCCGTCACCCAACTCGTTTCTGGCGCTCGCTCGTGCCGACACCGCCACTGACTCAAGTCAACTGCCCGAGGTAGAGCGGACCATGAAGGGGTTCGACGGTGGTGGTGGTAGTGCGGGGACTGGCCCGGCCTACGAGGCGGTGGCGGTGATGGTGGTAGACCGCGGCACCCAAACGGTGACCTCTGAGGGAACGCAGACGGAGCCGGTGCCGATCAGCGTGGGCCCTTTCTATACCGGCCCGTGCCTGCCTCCTGCCTACGGTGGGCAGGGTTGGATGGGAAATCCCTATCGGAACTACATCATGTCTCCCCCTCCGCCGTTTGGCCGCGGCGTGGATAGTCGGCCGTATCACCAGCAGCTCGACGATTACGAAAAGAAGGAGACGGAAGAAGCGTCGAGGCTGCGCGAGGAGCTAGGGATGATTCAGAACTCCATCGACATGCTCATCGCGCGCTACAATCTTCCACCACCTCCGCTGTGATATTGACAGTCTCCTCTGCTCTTATATATATATATATATAGATTGCTCTACCGTACGCCGTTGGCAGTCGACATCTGAAGCGCAAGTGGTGCCTCAGTGCCTTTTTTTTTTTTTGCGTTTTCCTCTCCGCCTCACCGCATATTGAAACGATGGAGGAAAGAAACTTCTAATAGGAAAGCGGAGGTTCTCTGCTTCTCCTCTCATACACGCTTATCGGCCAACTTTACCGGGTAATGAGCGCTTTCCTGTCCTTTGATTCGATTCTTCTTCGTCCTGCTCTTTCTCTTGCTCTTGTATTGACCGTGTTTGGCGCAGCCCTCGCCGTGGAAGCCCTGCAAAAAAAAAAAAGAGAAAAACCCGTATCGGAACTATAGTGTTTATAGCGTTCGTGCCCGCACCCTGGCAGCTGAGTCGTTAAAGCTGAATTTCACATCCCTCCAGTTAAGCGACACCGAGGGCAACGAAACGAGGAGGGCATCGTCTTACCGTCATCCCGCATAGAAAAGCTACTTGAAAAAGTGGATTTGGCCAAAACCCACAAACGCTCATGTTTTCTCCGAAGTACTACGGTAACCCGTTCGCGGGCGACGACGACGATCTGTGCTACGGCGAGATTATGTCCGATCAGAGCGACGTCGCCAGCAACGTCGGCCACGCGAACCGCGAATGGCATGAGAGGCGCCCCTCGCTGCCCTCGATGGCGACCGCGTCGCGGCGCAACGCCACGGAGGTGCCGAGCGCTGAAAACTCTCACTCTGCCATCCGCAGCGGGGGCGACGGGGCACCGGTGACCCACCGCGGACAAGTCGACACACGCGACTACGAGGGGTACATCGCGGAGCTGCGGGAAGAGCTGGAGAGCGCGAACGCCGAGAACAGACGCCTGACGGCGGCGCAAACAAGGGCGGAGACCCGCGCACGCAGCCTCCTCTTTGAGAAAGAGAACGCCGAGTGGCAGCTTCAGCAGGAAAAGGAGCACAGTCGTACGTTGGCGGAAAAGGTTTCCGCATTGGAGGCGGAGCTGGAGCAGATGACCTACCGCGAGAGCGGGGTCGCGCACCGTTGGGAAGCGGCGCCGGGTCACGCAAATCGTGAACTCGGCACTTCGTCCCGCGAGGCAGAGCACGCCGCCCCGCCACACCGCGGACACGTTGATCCGTACGCATCCTCGCTGAAACCGCAGCAGGCTTCAAACAGCGGCGAGGACGACTACGTTGGGTCACATCCCGTGTCGCCACCGCTTCAAAAGGGACAGCAAGGCATGCGGGCACGTGCGCAGCTGCAGCAGCGACAGGCAGCCTACTGGGCATCGCGCGGCGGCTCCTTCGAGCGGGACGGCACGGACGCGGCGCAGACGGCGGCACCAGAGGCGGGAAAGAGCACAGAGCTGACCCCCGCCGCACCGGGCGCTGGCCTCACTCGCTCTCTGCGCGGACAGCGTAGGGCGGAGGCCGTACAGGAGAAGCTTTTGCAGCAGCAGCAAGCTGCAGATGAAAAGGCAGCGGAGGTGAGGGAGTTGGAGGAGCTCCTGCAGACGCACTGCCAGAAGCGCGATGAGCTTGCCACGCAACTGCAGCGGCTCGAGTCCATGCGTCTGCGCACTGTGGCGGAGAAGAGAAAGAAAGCCGCGGTGGAGACGAATCTTGAGGAAGAGGAAAAGACAATTGGTCATATTCGGCTCGAGTTGCGCTCGCATTCAGCTCTTCTGCGGTAATCGTAATTGGTGTAGCTGTTGCTGTTGGGCAGTTCTTCCGGTTCATGTTGTTTTCAATTTCGGCACCACGTCGTTTTTCTCCCGTCCTAATGAAGTCAAGGTGCTCGTTTTCCCTTTGTTGTCGAGTGGTTCCTCTCCAAGAATCAGCGGTCAGCAAAACCCGCTGAAAAAAGAACAGTTCCCACGCACCGTCGCCACCATCGCCGTCCTTGACGGGGAGTTGCACGTAGCCACCCCAATGCGGTGCGAACACTTGTCCTTGGAAACGCCCTCAAAAAAGAAACGGGAGCGGCGCTGTTGAAAAGTAAAGGGAAATGTGCGGCCCTTTAGGCGGGCGAGCGCAAACCCGCGCCTCTCGAAAATCGGGATTTTGTCTTTTCCCTCTCCC